>NW_027072034.1:8994149-9291649 GCF_038088225.1 Cyrtonyx montezumae | reverse complement strand
CTTACGGCTGTCTTAGAAATCTGTACCTTTTCTCCTGCTCTTTAAAGTAATCATAGAAGGCAGGAAGAGTTAGATGCCATAAATGCTTTTGAAAACCTAATCTGATGCCTGTCTGACTTTCTTGAAGCCTTTAAAAAACCTTTAAAAATCAAGTTCAGAGTAACTTTGCCAAGATATTACTGGAAGAGAAAGGACTTTAACACAGATCCTAGGCTTATGCCCCAGCCCTTGGATCACTTATCTACAGTAGATTTTTTCAGTCTTTCTGCAGTCACAGTTCTTATAAATGTCAGTAGGAGCAAAATTACTAATATTGGAGTTATGAGCCAAGCGGGGGAAAAAGCCTGCTTAGATAAATTTTACTTTGCACTTTTGCAAGCCATTTTTCAATAATCCCCTTTATGGCTCTCTGCACCCAGTTGAGTTGTAGGATAAAAAAGTACAACTGACATAATTCACCACTAAGAACCAAAAGGTAGACACTCATTTTGAATGTGGAGAAGAAGGAAGGAAGATAAAATTAAATGGATTTATTTTAAGCCTCATAAGCAGTATGGCTTGCCTAAACAGCTACTGTTGGTGTTTTGTGTAGAAACCAAAAGCATACAACGAAATTCCTTTTTTGTAAGATTAAATAGAGATTTTCACTCGAGTGTACACACGGAGTGAAATTGCGGCCCCATTCAATCTGATGGAACTTTTTCAATTGACTTCGGTGCGACTAGGACTTCACCCCAGGAGAGTACTTTCTGGCTAGCTAACATCTTTTTTAATGTACCCCCTACATAGCCTATTAAATATTCTTGTCATTACAGAATACAGAAGAGCCCATTTTCCAATTTGTCACGCTCTGACGAGCACTCTTTCACAGAGCTCCCCTCAACCCCTGTTGTTTCCTACTTACTAGTTAGAGCATGAAAAAGTTACTGGGTCAGAGGTTGCCTTCTCAGTCATCACATATACCATATAACAGCTAACAGGATATGAAAGTATCCTAACAGGAAACCCAACTTTAGTTGGAGCATTTTGGCATACCTGGTCTATATAACATCTAGAGATTTTTACTATGGGCAGATTTCAGTAAATATCTACATACATGTATGTGTTGGTATATGTGTATGTATGAATATATTGCACATGATATAGATGAATAATTTTAAATAGCCGGTCTATGGATGTCATAGTGAGAGAAGGGACAAAGATAGAATGAAAAAAATATTTCTGAGTGTCACTTCTGAAACACAAGAGAAAGAAAAATGACACAGGTTGTTAATGACTATTTTGACACTACTTTTTAGAATTTGTATTTCATTTTGATAACTCTGAAAGCAGATTACCTTTGTACGTTTGTAGAAGCACCCTAGAATCTGTGAGTACCATTGTGTGCTGCCATCTCTGTAATAATGCAGTGGCTATTGCTGTTCCACAACACTGCCTAAAGCTAAATAGAAGGTGAAGGAAAGACACTTGAAATCAGTTATTTTCCCCTAACAATGTTTACTAAAGAATAAAGGAGGGCTGGACTTCATAACAATTAAATTTGAGAGGGTAAAATATGACAACTGAAAACAGAAGCTGACTGCAGGTTTTTGTGTTGCTCAGAGTGATTTATTGTGAACCTGATGGGAAAAATTCAGAGACTATCTGATGTAGTTAGTTTGGTGATCTTCTACTCTGATATTTGTATTTAGGAAATGTCTCAATTTCTTTGTGTAAAAAATCCTGATAATAAAAATCTCAATGATAAAAATAGAATGGCAAAAAAGAAGTGGATTAAGAACATATCGTCTTCTATTCTTATATTTTTTTAATCATAAAAATAAAAAGAAGCACAGAAATTAGTACAAATACTAAAGAATAGAGACTCGTGAGAACGTAATTATATCCTTTGTTTTAATGGACTCTTACAGAAACCAATCCCTTATGATCACATTCATCATAGGTTCAAAATTAATTTTCCTTTCAAATATTTTAATGTTCAACATTTAAAGGACAACAAAGACATATTTTGAAAGAAGATAAATAGAAAACTAAGTTTTAGGTCTTGGAATTTCTATTATCTTCTTCAATTTGTTTTAAAAGATTTTTTTATTATTATTCTTAGTCTGCTTTTCAAAACACTATGTTGACAGTATGCTTTCAACATAGTGTGTTTTTCTTTAAATCATCCATTGTGTACTGCTCCAAACTTTCCCTGATCCAGATCTGCACTTTATTTTACAGCCTGTATAGATTACAAGCTCTGCTTTAGGATTTATCTTCAAAGCATTCTACAGACAAAGCATTCTCCTGACTGTATTCAAGTGCGCAATCATTTCTAGAGCCTGAAGCAATTCTTGCTTAATTCGGGGAGGTTTAGAGACAGTTTATTTAAAATAAGGCAGGTTAATATAAAGAACTAGTATGGGCCTGATCCAACAGTAGTGTAAGTACACTGTGCCCTGCATATCTAATGCACTAGACAGTTTTCAACCTGATTTACTCAACATATTGTATTGTTGCTATGGTTACTCTACATTGTGCTGTCTCACACATGGTCAATATATATATAAAGAACACTACATCCTTACGTCAGAGAATTTATTAAAGTTTATTTTTTGGAATGTTCTAATTTACTGCTTGAAAACCTATTAATGTATATATATGATTAAAAATAAAAAGCATTTACTATCCATTATTTTTATTCAAGATACATCAGAAATCTCTAATGATACTGAAACCCTCCCATTACGTGAGTAGCTATAAAAATATATACTGTACATCTTATGTTTTGCTGAGTTTTATTAAAAAAACAAAAAAAATTGAAAGGAGGAGTGCTGATACAGAATAGTTAGGATTGAGGACTGGGTCATTCAATCAAATATCTTGTTAAAGCGTAGGACTCCTTTTTCATTTTGTTCCTAGATTGGGTACAAGAAAAGTGAGCTGGTGAATAATTTTGTGATTGGGAGTGTGTTCTTTTAAAATTTATTTTCATTTTGGACTCTCACTATGTACTCTTCCAGTTACACTGAATTTTAGAGAGTAAATCAACCACATATGTGTTCATGTTTTGTCTTTGAAAACCAAAATAAGATGGAAACCAGCTCTTAACGAGGTTGAGTCTGCTGAGCAATTTTCAAGTATATCATTGTTCTAATTTTGAACTGTTTTGTCTTTCTTATTTATCACAGATTAGATAAATACAGATGGTGAGATAAATGAAGAATAACTCCACAGTGATTTTCAATCCAAAGGGAAGCAGTTGAGCTTGGGCTACTTGGGTTTTGTTGCCAATGTCAGCCAGTCTGTCACTGCCTGTGTCGGTCTATTAATGTCCGTGTAGTCAATTAAACATTTCTGCCATGATTTAAAAGAAAAAGAAATGGTTGTCACTTTTGTGAAATGAAAGAGAATTGGCCATGATGAATGTATGGACGAGCACCTTAATGGTACTGAAATCCAGATGAGACTGGAAGGGCATAGGGCACAGTTTTTCAGCAATGCAAAGCCATCCCTTTACATTAGAGCTTAAAAGGAGATTAGCTTTTCTAACAGACAATCAACCACTGTCATTTATTTAGATTTTTTTTTACTTATCTACATTCAAAGGGCTAACACAAATCTACAGAACTGGATAGAAATGAGAATGTAACTGTCTGTTCTTTGGAGATGCATATTGATTCCGTAGGTAACCATAGATTCAGAAGGAAATTCACAGAGATTTCCACTTGCTTTCTTTGCTACAAAACACAGATGCAATCAGATCTTGGTTGCACCGCTTTCTGTAATACTTATCACAGATTTAAATAAAACAAAGAGATTTTATTTATATCCTTCAGAGCAAGTTACACGCATTCTGACTTTACTAGTATGTTTACTCACAAAATTTCAGTACAGCTAAGTAATTTACAGAAATGTGACTTTTCTAATGAAATACAACAGTAAAAGAGTCAGTTCAAAAATTAGCAGTCTGAGAAGGGTTTACGTGTCAGCCTACTTTAAAACATCTTCAAGGTGAATTCTGGAGAGATTTTTATTCATGGCTTAGACTACAGCCAAATAATTTCATATTCTCACAGTATTTCTTGTACATCTTATATGCACAGAAGGGAACAGCAGGTATTTTCCATCCTTTCCTAGCTCTTTTTAAAGCTGGATTACCTCTGTTGTACCTGTTCTACTTTTTATAGCCCTCAGAAAAATTGTCCCAACTCTAACCATATCAGATTTTCTTCTCTTTCTTTGACCCTTCAAAACCTCTGCTACCATTACAATGAAAAAATGACAAGTAATGAGGCATATAAACCATCAAGAGTCAGATACTGAGCCTTTCCAGGGAGAGGTGTAACTTCCAGTCTGAGAAATTAGAATATGCTTGGAGGCCTAGAAATACTTTTTGCAGGTTGTGGAACAATAGCTGAAAAAGAATAGTTGAATATTCATATGAAGACCATAGTCACTTTCATTTAATGCAAATGGTTTTATCTACCTTATTTCCTGTGTTGCATTGCCATCTATCTCTCTAATAGAAATGTTCAAAGAAAGCAGAGAAAACAGGGTGTCTACAACTTGGGTCATTTCAAATGAGGTTTTTTTATTTTATTTTATTTTTAACAAGCAGTTATGAAAATAGAAATATGTTATTTGTCGTTTTTTCAGGGATAAAAGAACTGTATTAATGTATCACTACAGATTTATGGATGAGAGGATACGTGAAAATCATTATTATAAAAAATGTAAATACTTTTATATTTTTCTTCCAAGTTGAAAGATATTACTGTTTTAAGGATACTGTAACAGTCTCAAATATTTACAACTTAATATAACTGGTATCATTTTCTGAAGTTTTTGGAAATTATTTAGCATTGTACATGAACTAAATTGTGTGGACGCAGCCAAAGCTAGCATTTCTGTTATAATCATGGCTATGCTTTGAGAAAATGCACAAGTTTTCAGCCCAAGCTCTAAGCACAGTCTCTCCTTCTGGCAACAGGACTCTAATGAAATTTAACAAATATTCTGACTTGGGTATTAGGAATTAGTTTCAGTGAAATGAATATGTTGTAGGACCGAATCCTTCAAACATCATTATGTTAGTGTGAATAAATCATTAAAATCTCTTTCAGGATCTTAGCATTAGCACTGAATTGTCATCAGTCCTTCTTTTATTGTGTGCCACATACCAACACCTAAGATTGTGTAACTTCAAGTCACTAAGCCTGTGTCTCTGGCTATATCTGCATTGCATGGTGAAGAGCAGGCTTTACTTCACAAACCCAAACAGTAAGTGTTTCTGACCATGTTGCTTTCTCTAACACAGCAATGGCAAAGGTTCAGACCACCTCTCCAGTGGTTAGAAATCACTGTGTAGCCTGTGCATGGCTGCAGTCATGCTTGACTGACAAAATTATAGGAACATGCTAGCATGCTGAGATTATATAGGAACTTGGCTTTTATGCATATCTGAACACACCCCTTGGGATTTCTAATACAAATAAGGGGTAATTATAATTTTGAAAGTTGTCATGTATGCTCTATTGTCAGGTTACATATGTTTTAGTTTCTGATCCACATCACTGTGTGTTAAAAGAGGGGAAGTAATTCAATACTCAGACTTGCAGCAAAAATCCTGAATAGGCCATTGAGGGGACCTTCATCTAAAAGTAAAAAACTTTCTGGTGTGTTTGCTCTGTCTAAAAGCAATGTGACTCAGACAATACATCTGCACTAGACAAGGACAAACAGTGAGAGGAGAAAAAAGTGACAACCAAGGACATTCTGTCTGTTATGATATTATACAGAACTGTCGGGAAAAATTAAATCAAAAGGTTGTCTAATCTCAGAGGAGAATCATACAGAACTTTATCTAATATATATGCTATTCTGTCATATTTTTACTTTTAATCAACTACCTCTCTTTTCTGCACTCTCTTGATTTTCAGTGTTCTTCATGACTGAAAAATGGGTGAACATGACACTGACACCATATTAAAGGATGCAAGACAGTCTAAAATCATTTGGAAGGAGCTGTTGGGCATTATAGATTGCTCAGCATTGGTTTTGCTGCCACATTAAATGAAGAAGATATATATCGTAGCTGAACTATTGTCACAACACAAATGTTAGCAAGGTAGTATTACAGTACAAAATGCTAGCATTAATTTTTTCAAAGCCGCATTAATTCAATAAAAACACAAAATGTATTTTGAAGAGCACTAGGTACATTAATGGTGTTCAGTAAAAAGCACCTAATTGACAGAAATTAGTGCTATCAATTCCTGCCTTAGAACTTTAAGAAATCTGGATTTGAGAAAGATTAAATATCTGCCTAGAAAATGATGAAGAGTGAAACTTTCTAATTTGAGTGGTGTGAGCAAAGATACCCTCTTCAAAGTCTGGAAATTTGAAATGGCTGTTTCAGGATGGGAAAGGTGGTATTTGAAAACGTACATAGCCACTTCTTGAGTTTTATGTGACCCTTCTGTGTCTTAAATAACATTGCTATATCTTCCCACTGGCACCATCCTCATTCAGTATTCTCAGTAATGTCCCAGTGTTATTATGTACATTGCTGATGTCCGATTGCAAACAACCATTGCTAATCGGCTTACTACAGCTCCCATATATAACTTTTAAAGAGCTTATGAGGGTAACCCATTGAGATTAAGGAAGGATAAGGCCTGTTGTTTTCGGTTACCTGACAGGCAGATGGAAATGAACCTACCTTTCCATACAGTGAAAGCAAAAGTGGAGCAGCTTTCTATCAGCAATTCTCATTTATCTTTACTGTGTCAGATTCAGTGCTTTATCATCAAACTCACTGCCTTATCACTGCCTAGTCTCCTATCAAGAATACAGCAAGAACTGAGTTGCCAGAGCTTCAGAGGTTGAGCATTTAGTTCAGTATATAGTGCATGTGATTTTTTCTGCAGTGATTTGTCCTTTGTAGAATTTGAATTAAACTACTGACGTAATAATAGGTACTTAGGAAACAAATGTGAATTTAAAAAGAATATCAGTTCTAACCTTAGAGGCAGTGTGGAAGGACTGATTACGAGCAAGGAGAAAACAAAAGCTTTTAAAAATCAGTGTACTTCCACACTATTTTTACTTACTTCAAAAGAAAAAGTGAGTAGTAGAGTATTTTAGAAGGTACATTTAACCCTTTCCACACAATGTAAGATACTTTGGATTATACTTCAAAGAAACAGTACTGAGGTCATAATATTTCACTCCATAGAAATACCAAGTCTTTTCTGGAATGTCTTTGAGAAAAGAATATATATATATATAAATTATATATATATGTAAATATATATGTAAAATTAAAAACTTGCAATTATATTGCATATATATATTTATACTGACCGGACATGGTGAAATTTAGGATATGCACACATTTCTGGAATCTCATAAATATATACGTTTCTTTCTTACTCTTAGTTGTGCATTATGTCCTAAGAGGGGTAATTTTTGAGAAGCTAGTATGCTTGCTGTACTTATTTGTGTTTACTTGCTGCTAAGATATTTAGACAGGAAAATTTTAAAATATATAACTATATTTATCATTTATTTTTACAATGCTGATCTTTCATCATGTATATGCTATATAAACAAGTATATTTATATACATTTATACATATATACTGTGTATATAATTATCATAAATATTAAAAATACTATACTTGTGTAGATAATATGCATAATTTTGTACACATCCATCATTAATATAACTAAGAATATAACAATTATGAACAGTTCTAGATAAAAGCATTTGAGAATAAAATAAACAATATTTTGTGCATAGTTACAATCTTTTTTTTTAATTTCAGATTTTTAGTAGAAATTAGAAATAACTGAATTAGAAATAGTGCAATAGTGACAAAAGTGATGGGAATAAATTACTGCTGTCTTCATGGAATCATAGAATTTTTTGAGTAGAAAAGGACCTTTAAAAGCTGTCTAGTCCAACTCCCTGTGATTAGCAGTGACATCCACAGCTAGTTCAGGTTGCTCAGAGCTTGTCCAGCCTCTCCTTGAATGACTTCAGGATCAAGGAATCTACCACCTCCCTGAGCACCCAATGTCTTACCACCCTTGTTGTAAACAATTTATTCATTATATTTAGTCTAAATCTCCCCTCTTTTAGTTTGAAACCATTTCCTCTTGTCCTATCACAGCAAACCCTGCTAAAGAGTCTGTCCCCTTCTTTGTTATGATCTCCCTTTAGATACTGAAAAGCTGCTCTCAGTTCTCCTCAGAGCCTTCTCTCCTCCAGGCTAACAGCCCCGCACTAGTACCCACAGATTACTTCTATTCTTCCTGTATTTCAAGCTCATGTACACATAATGAAGCTAACATTAAGTGCTAGTCATGTTAACACAGAGCTTAGAGTAAACTCGTTTTCCTTCTTTCTTTGAGCATCGTTCCTTTGGCAACCAGCAGCAGGTTAACAAATTTTCCTTCCTCCAACTCATGAGGAATTCTAATACATCAAAGTAGGTTACTTCTATATTTCCCATCCTCTCGTGTTTGAGGCGTAGACAGTGACATGCAGATGCTCTAAGATGACAGAAATAGGGATTTTCAAAGCCAAAGCATCTAAAATCAGAGGTGTTTTTGAAAAGGGAGGCTTTTTTTAAAGGGATAAGAGTAAAAATAAAATTCAAATTCATAAAAATTCAACTTTGTAGCATATATTGTATAATGTTTTCACTATACTGAATGTACCTCGTAGATACCTGTTTATGTTGTAGTCTTTGTGCAAACTTGAAGAGTTTTCAACATCTTCATTTCCACAACTTTAACACTACCTGAATCATCTGGTATATCCATTCTGTTACATATGTCACTACAGTTTTGCTACACTAATAAAAAAAGAAGCTCTGTATGTTTTACATAAACAAATATACTAGCTAAATATTATCAAAAATGACTTATGGAAACATAAATTGTAGAATAAAGTTCTGAGTATCTCCACCTTATCTTTGTATGTTGATTAAAACCTAAGAAGACACTAAAACATGGCTGCATGAAAATGTTTTTATGTCTGATTGCTTATAAGATATCATGAAAGTAAAACTGCTTTTTTCTCTGTGGATTTCTTTCTTTCTTTCTTTTTTTTTTTTTTTTTTTTTGGTTATATAAATAGTTACCTTTGTCTTTATGTGATCAAATCCAATTACTTCAGATTCTACAATGCCCAAGAGCTTTTTACTTTTTTTTTTTTTTTAATATTTCTCCATTTCAAAACATTAGAACTCCTGAGCTAATTTGACCTGTTTTCTTCTTTAAAAAATGTTGAAGTTCCACTGATGAACCTTCGATCAAAACATATCAAATTTTATTTATTTTTTTTTATACACTTGTTTGTTTATGGCAGCTAATGAAGCTATTGGTATGAGATTTCAGTCCCCCGTGCTACTTTTCTCTTTCATGGGACCTAATTGTCTCTCTTCCCTGATGTAACTGGGCTCGTAGCCTCCACTGAGAAGTCTAGCCAATGAAGAGAAGTGCAGGCATCCATATTTAATTTCCATGTGTTACTGCAAGTTTTTGGAAGTCATATTTTTAAAGAGCCAACTGAAAAGGGTTTGATTCTGAGTTTGGGTTCTTGGTTTTGTCTTTTTTTCTCCCTGTCTAAAGAAAACATTAGCTGATGAGTTGTATCCTGATGATGGTTTATTGAATTGCAGACAAGAGCTCAGCGCTACCTTGTGGTCTATATGAGATGAAGGTAACTGCTATGGGAACACCTAGGAAATGAGTTAAAATATGTGTCTCACACTAAAAAATATTAGACTTGGCAGGTTCTATCGCTACTGAGGCTAAAATTTTCCATGCTGGCTATCACCTCAGGAAGAAGACTTGAGAAAATCCGCCAAAATGGTTCAGCTGTTTCCAGCAGCTAGGCTGGAGAAAAATGTGTTGTTTTTCAATACCAGATTGTAAGTGACCTTGAAATTTGGCAGAGGAGTGGCATTTCTGTCATAGATGTTTCTTTTGCTGTCCTGTGGTAATCCAGGGCAATTTATTCAAGATGAAAAAGGACATATGTTCAGTAGATACCAGCACTTCATTGCTATTACCTTTAACAAATGAGCATCTTATAGTCTCTTATAATTGCTAGTATTATCCCGATGATGAGATGCTGTACTCAAAAATGACAAAAATGGTTCATTCAGGGCAGAGCTGCACTGGTGAATCTGAACACACCTGATGTGATCGGCTTTGAACAAAGACTGTCTGCACATTTAAATGGGGGCAAGAGAACTGGTCTCTCTTTCATTTGCTTTTGCCCTGCCTCAGACCCTTTTCTCCTCTCCTTTAAAGTCTGGCTAGCTCAGGCACAAGGCATCTGAGCAGCCAGAGAGATGAAGTGGTAATAGGAGCTTAGGGAAGGTTTGGCTGGATAAGGAACAATAAAGGGGGGAGCTGGGGAAAGAGACAGCAAGTGAACTGAATTTAATTGAAGGAGGAATTAAGCACTGGAAACTGTGGAGAGGTGGGAAGAAAAGGAATGAAATGGAACTCAGTACACAGTGGTAAAGCAGGTGGAAGGCAAGTAGGGTACAAAAGCAGTGAAGGTTGCTGTATATAATGTGCAATAATGACATCTGACTCAAGAACTGCAGCTCTGTGAGATTTTTCTTCGCAAACGGGTTGTTTCTGGTACAGTGTTTCCTCAAAATCCCTTAAAAGCTAAGCTATATAGCTAGAATTTTCCATTTCCCTTCAGCAGGGTATTCGATTGTCTGAAGAAATGGTGCATTTCAGTCCCTCTCAGTCTGTCAGTATTTGAGGAGTTATTAACTTACTTTGCTTTTTCTC
Organism: Cyrtonyx montezumae; assembly: GCF_038088225.1. Lineage (NCBI taxonomy): Eukaryota > Metazoa > Chordata > Aves > Galliformes > Odontophoridae > Cyrtonyx > Cyrtonyx montezumae. The sequence goes on along the minus strand of NW_027072034.1, from coordinate 9,280,837 downwards.
AGCCTTTCGAAATCTGACATGGATTTGTCCCACATCTCCCAGAGGCTTCTGTGTGCAATTAGCCATTGGATTCACTGAGTAATTACTTCATTTTTCATGTAAAATGTGCTTGATTTATTATATACTGGGGAGGGGATGGCAGAGGTAGGTCAACAACAGTTTGAGGAGATTAGCAGGGAGATTCTGTGCTGCTGTGTGCCGCCAGTCCTTGGGGAAACTGTCTGAGCAGGAGCAGTGCCATTCATGCTTTGGCAATGGTACACCGTTTGACTTTGCCACTCCTCCGTGGTGTGGATGAGTGCCTGCGGGGCAGATTTTAATCCCCACTCCAGTACAGAAGTCAGCAGACTGTGGAAATGATAGAGGTGTGTAAAAAATATGTTTGGAGAAAAAAAGAAAATTAAAAGGACATTTTTCTCAACAGGAGTTGTGAACAGTATTAAGAAGCTATCTGCCAGGCAGAGGAGTTACAGTGTATTGGGGGAAAAATGTCGACTGTCATCTTTTCAGACAGGTATTATTTACTCTCAATGCTCTGGGTTAATGACTTTTTAAATAGTGGTTTTAAAATAGTTATGCTTGAAGGATGATAGGGAATAATGAGACTTTATTTTTTTCCCTCAAAATCAAAAACCATAGAGGGACTTCTTCTTAAGAGGCGTTAGCTACTAATGATATTCGTCTGTTAGATTAAATTCTGACAGAGTCAGAATTAATTCTCTATGAAAAAAAAAAGCAACACAAAATTAGTTTTGGAGCACCTTATATTTTGTGTTTATATCAACAGTATTAGTGTTAATAACGATTAGTCTCTTGCTTTTTTGTTTGTTTGGTTGGTTGGTTTTGTTTTTCTTTCCATTTGCTATTTTATTTTGTTTTAAATCATTTAAAATAGAGGATTTCAAAACTGAACTTTTTAAATCAAATAAGAAAGATAAATAAGACTAAAGGCCACTTCTGAAAGTGGAGATTTTTAACCATAGGCACAAGTGAAGAAGCAGCATGATATATTATGCACTTCTTAAATCTTTGTAAGGTTATTGGATCATTATTTTTTAAAATAACATTAGTATGTACATTTACATACAACAGTAAGTATGAAAAAGAAAATGCTAGGTGAATCTCTACTACTTTTGCTTATGAGAGCAAGCAAGTAACCAAAATAATATTATTTGAAATGAATGTATTAGGATGATTCTTATCTGCTAAGTTTATGCTGTTAAATCTGCCTCAAAATGTTCCTTTTATGAGAAACTAGCCAGAAATATTAGGTTATGATAGTGAATGCTTATGAGCTTTCCAAAGGTAATGAAGATAACTTGTTATTTTATTTTGTACTACTTGGAACTTTAATTCTGTCAACTTTGTAATACTAATCTGTATCATCATATAAAAAAGGTGTCATTGCTCTGAGGACTTTTGTTATCAAATGGTATTTGTGATGCACTAAAACTCAGAGTTTCAATATATACTTCCTATACCACAGAAGCTCATTGTTCCCATGAGGTAAGAAATGAGAAATACATTTTTATCAACTGTCCTGGTTTGAGCTGGAACCGAGGTCATTTCCTTCATAGTTTTTGCTATGATGCTATGTTTTGACTTCAGAAGAAAATCAATGTTGATAACTCATTGACACTTCGGTTTTTGCTAAGCAGTGCAGTACAGTGACAAGGACTGCTCAGTTTTTCAACTTCTCATACCATCCTGCCAGTTGGAGAGTTGATACAGGGAGGGCCACAAGGAGCTGAGGGGGCTCAGAACCAGGATCACCAAACAAAACTGTCCAAAAGGGTATTCCGTACCATACCGTATGATATCACATGAAGAAACTGAGGAATGTTGTCTGGGAGGTGGCATTTCCTGCTCCAGAACTGGCTGGGCATTGGTCTGCAGATCATGAGCAATTTCTTCATGTGTCACTTGCGTTGTATATATACATACATATGTGTATTATTATTTTTGTTACATATTATTATTATTATATTAATATATAATAATATTATTATCATTGCAATTATTTCTCTCTTCCATTTTCATAGACTTCTACCTTATTTTTTCTGATTCTCTTCCCCCATCCCACTGGGAGAGAGAGGAATGAATGAAAGACTGTGGTGTTTAGCTTCTTGCCAGGTCAAACCACAACACAGTTATAATGGTGTTGTAAGAAAATATGATGATAAAACAAACAATGCATCAGCACAGTCCCTGTATTCAACTAGCTTCTGCTCCAAACACAATGAGCAACTTGCTGTCCTAAGGAAGAAAACCACAGAGAAGTAACCAATATTTGTAGTGTTTTCCTTCCATTTGTAGAGGTAAACAGAACGATCAAATAAATATCTCACTAACACTGACTTAGAGTGCACTGGGAGTGATTACATCTTGTACAGGATTCATAGAATTACACAACAGAAGTTTTATGTAATCATATATTTCCTGAAGATTTGCCAATACTGTGAAGCAATTTTGTCAGAAAAGCTTTGTTGAGGATTAGTGGGTGTCAGTCCTGGCATGCAGACAAGAAGCAGCCCTATCTTGGACTTAACAAATCCTGTACATATCCATAGTCAAGTGAGCATGTCTAGTATTTTCGTTGCATAGCTGTATTTTCTGCATTCATTTCTGTTATTTTCTTTGGTAGTATTGTACAGTATTTTTTTTTTCACTGAAGATTTTTTTTTGCTTTTATAATTGGCTGAGTTTATGTAATGTTTTCCAATAAATCACAGAGTTAAAGCTCCTTTTTTTTTTTACTTCTTTATTTAACTCCAAACTTAAAAAAAAATAAGAAATCCATAAATTTTTTTGATATAAAACACATAGCATATATGATTGCAAAATGATGTCAGGAAAAGTCTAAGTATAATTTCTTGTATGCTGATGGGATTTGGATGTCTGATTTATGTTCAACAAATCCAGACAAGTGATTAAAGTGCAAATGTACCCTTTTCTTCTAATTTTGGAACTTTTCAATTTTTCCTGAGAAGGAGAACAAGAAGAAAAAAACCCATGATTTCCTGGATTAGTAGTAAAAGACTGAGTAAAAACATCTTCAAAGAGTGAATTGTGACTCATGTGTAGAACAGTTTGCCAGGCTATTGTCATTCGGATGTTTGAAAAATGTCCATCAGGGAAAAAAGAAAAAACTTAACTCTTCAGGTCCTTTTAAAAATCAGCACTGCTGTGACTGTGTGAGACCAAAGTTATGGTTACCACAGTTTTCTCATGTCATTACAGTAGGCTGTAATCTTCAGTATCATCCTAATAGTTCAGTAAATACTCATTTTTTAATCACTTTCATTCAGGAGGTATAAGGTATGTGCATGATATGGGGAGATAGATAAAGGCTCAACTGATGGTGATTACTGTAGGCCTAATCTTTTTATCAGCTTTAGGTCAGCTTTGCTGGGAGTGCTGTTTCTTCAGATGTACTGCTAACCTTAGTCAGGATGTCATTAATTTGATGGCAATTTTTGGCTGATCTTCTGAGCTTGCCCAATTTGATCGGATAATATAGGAATCATATAGATACCCACGCTTATAACAGAAGAATGGGTAGTGTTACGGCAGCTAATATAAAATAGTACTAATAAAGATGCAGGTTGGAGGCAGTACTGGACATATAGGTTCTCTATTAAGCCCTTTATGGTCTGTGTGTTTCTAATATTCCCTAAGTAATTAAATAGCTGGTGAGATAAATTTAGTTTTAGCTTACAGTTTTCTTGTAGGATTTTTTCAGAAATGAAAAGCTAATGAACATTAATATCTTCCATCTCCACATCTCCAGCTAGAAAAATATAAACAAGCAACAAGAATGACCGAAATCTTCTGTCTTTACTTTAGAGGAGTTCCTTATTCCTTATTATTTTCTTAACTATATGGTTTATTTTTATTTCCCTTCTACTGCCACTGTAGTTAAGTGTAGTTGTGGTGGAAAGAGAAATGCTTTTTTTCTGCCCTTTGTGCACTTTGCCCAGCTTTATGATGGGTGACTGGCAACCAGTATCCTTAATGCACATTACAGTCATCAAAGAACATCCAACAGTATTGAGTGTGAGGGTATTGTTATGTCAGTCTTGTCTTAATGGAGCTGTATTCCTTCATAAGGAACATAGTGGAGCTACAGCATATGAGAAAACTGTAGTCAGCCAAATGTGTTCTAAATCACTTTTATTCCATCATCGATGCAGTATTTGTCTTAGGATAACTGAAGAGCTGAATATTAGATTTTCTGTTCCTTTGTACTTAACTTAAGCTGTCTTGTCTAGAGCTAAATGACATTTTTTTCAGTATTTAATGTGTTCAAAAAATAATTTTCATTATTATGTTGCAATATATTAACTTCAGATAGCATTTAATAATTATCTTAAGCTGAAAAAGGATGCCAACTTCTCTTTTAAACAAAGCTTCAGAGGGTAAACTTTTCCAGAAGAAACAGAAAGCAAGATCTGATCTGTTCCTAAGGGGCTTTAGATGGTTATTGTTATTATATTTATATATATTTTCATTACAGGTCCCTAAATATTAGCTTATAAAGCTTTAAAACTTGGATTTTGCTCAGTAAAACGTGCTATATTTTGATTATTTCAGGATACAAATACTCACAGGACCCAAGAATGAAAATATTGCTACTTCATGATGATTAGAGCTTCCATCCAGGAGAGAAAAACATGGCTTTCTGCTTCTGTTCTAGCAAATTTCTATTTTTTGTGTGAAGCAAATTATCAGGATATCCCAAAAATATTTGGGCTCTTTCTGATTTCTTTTTTGCTAGTTTTGGAAATGTGATTTAATCCTTTATTTACTTTTTTTTCTTTTTTCTTTTTTATATTTCCTATATATAAACATTTAATTTCACAAATATTTTAAGATGTATGCCTAAAAATATGAAATGCATTGTATGTTTCAGTAACACAAGCAAAAAGTATACACGTTGTTTTAGCCCAGGTCCTTCTTTATTTGTTTTCTTATGTTTTATACATACTCTATTCTGATTTGTATCATCCTGTTTAAAATATCAGCATATCATAGAATAACAGAATTAAAGGATGGCTTGGGTTGAAAGGGCCCTTAAGTTCATCTTGTTCAAGCCCGCTTCTGTGGGCAGGGTTGCCACCCACTGGTTTAGCCTGCCCAAGACCCCATACAACATGACACTGAACTCCTCCGGGCATGGGGCATCCTCATCTTCCCTGATCAACCTCTTCCAATGTCTCACCACTCTCCGAGTAAAAAATTTCTTTCTAATGTCTAACCTAAATCTTTCTTCTTTTAGTTTAAGACCATTCCTTCTTGTCCTTTCACTATGAAACCATGTAAAAAGTTGTTTTCCCTCCTGTTTATAAGCCCGGTTTGAGTATTGAAAGGCTGCAATTGCATGTAGAATCATATAATATTTTGGGGTGGAAGGGACCGTTATGATCATCTAGTTCCAGTTCTGGTTCTTCCCAGTAGACCAGATTGCTTGAAGACCCATCGAGCCAGGTCTTGTACACTTGCAGGGAGGGGGCACCCACAATCTCTCTAGGCAATATGTATATCTCTTATATGCATATGTATACAATTACTGGAATATCCAATATCTTAATTTACTTTCTCAAGGTAAGAATTTGGCCAGATATTTTCAAGACTGATTACCCATTTTTAGCATCTGTTTTGAAGATTAATCTGTCTAATACTTTTTGCCCAGATCACTTTTGATCTCCTAAATATAGCTATTTGCACTTTTTCCTCAACTGATGTCAGATTGATTAGACACTAATGGCCTGGTATGTCCCTAGACTGTTTTCATCCAAGAAACAGAGGCAGGATAGTCACTTTACAGCCGTCAGAGTTTTTCATCTGAAACGAACTAACGTGGAAAACCTACTAAAGTGTCTATACTTTCTTTTCACTCACTCAGTCATAAGTACCATTAACCTTTGATTAACCTTTCTGTTAACTATATATTTTCAAATTCTTAATAAGTTCTCATGAGATTCAAAGTCTAAATTTCAGCTAATGTTCACAGAGTTATTAATTTTCAGGTAAGTAACCTATCTATATCAGGTAAGTAACTATCAGATCCTAAACTTTAGAAAAAGTAGGTTTCTAGCAGTGCTATCAAATGGATGCTCAGTATGTCTGTTTGTAAAATGTAGCTATTTAAGCCTGTGTATTTGTAGTTTAAAATATGTGTCAGCCTGGTTTGACCGGTTTTACCCTTCAGAGGAAAGTGTATGTAGGTTCTGATCTGATCAGGTTTCTCAGCAGAAAAGGCAAATTGAACTCTTCATAAAGTGACTATAATTCATTTGGTCTTTATTGCAAGTGACATTGGAATTAGATTTTGTAGGAAACATCCTAGCCTATTGGTGTGTAGTGTACTCCAGCTAATGTGCTTAACCAGTTTAATTACATTTCTAAATAAATTCTTCCTTCAGCATTTTAGTAGAATTCCTCGCTTCCTTGTGCTTTGAACCTACTGTTCCCATTCCCTTTTGCAACATATTTGATATTTATTTTGCTTTTAGTCTGGGATTATTCTGGTTTACTTTTAAAGGTTTTAGTCATCCTTTTCTCCTGTTACTTTTTCTCCTTTTCTTCTCTCTCATTTATTTAGTTTTTTAATCATGTCTCTCTAGCTGCTCCATAAAATTTCCTAATATTGTCTTATGCCTCATCTCTTTAAATTAATATTTTGACACATTCTTCTCCTGTTGTCTTCTTAGTTCACTTGATAATTCACCCTTTCTGCCTCCTTTCCTCTAACATCCATGGTTCTTTTTTTCATGGATCTGTCCTCTGTGCCTCCTCTAGAGACTTGTAGCCAATCTGCCCTTCAGAACTTTGCATTCAGACAGACATGATGAATGGGACAGAGGGTGGTAATAAACTTCTGGGTAAAGCAGAAGGACAGAACTTGTTCTTGTAGAAGCTACAGCAGGGTGGCTAGGCCGGTAGTTGAATAAATGTGTCAAGGTCTTAATCACAACATATGAGAGAGAGAGAGTACATATCTGAAACCTCTGTAATTCTGGAGCCAATAATGTAAAATGTGATTTTCTTGGCATACTTTGATGGCCACGTACTTAAAGTAAATAAGCATCAGTGGGTGGAAGGGAATGCAATGGAAAAAAAAATCAAAACTATAAACTAGCATGTGTAAGAAGTGGGTGTATTTGGTTGTAAAGGAAATCAATAATCATTGTGCAACATCAATACTCACTAAACTCTGAGACTGTAACATAGATAACTAAACTTCTTTTTTGTTTTCCAATTCTTCCTATTTATTTGAATATAACAATAATTTCTCTAATATGATGATGATGAAATAATGAGAACAAGAACTTTTTTAAAAAAGAATTTACACGTTTTTTTTTTCTCTATTTATAATTAATTTCTTACATATGTAAGTACTACATTAAGATAAAAAAATATGCTACTAGTATTAGTTTATGGTAGGAAATCTTAAGCTACTAATAACAAGCATTTCATATGGTGTAATGTAGGAGGCTTCCTGTAGATCCAAAGCACATTGTCAGTGCTAAATATATGAAATCAGTTAATTTATTTCCTACTAACAAGAAGGCTTTTTTTTTGTTTGTTTGTTTCAAATACTTTCAGTTTTGTTGGAAATTTCTTATGGTACCTTTTTAAAAAGTTTTATACGTTTTGCAGCCTATTTTTATGAGAAAGAAAATACAAAAATATTTAGAATTACATAATGCTGTGTTTTTTTTCATTGTTTAGTCATTTAAACAATTCTACAAAGCTACTATCTCTTCTTTGACATACAGTGGAATATGAGAAAGAAAAATCCTGCTCAGAATTTCAGAGAGACATATGACATTCAGTATAAAAATGACCAGAATCCCTTCATTTTCTGTATCTTACCCAACTATATGGAACTCTCTGGAGTAAATAGGATTGTACCTTAATTAATCTCAACATGCTTAGAATATTGGAGATTTAAACTCAACACAATTCTTGAGTTTTTTGTTTTTTTCTTTCCTTTTTACGTAATACTAAGTAAAAAACACAATTTAACATTACATATAATTGATTCATTTTTGTAGATACATATATGCACAACCAGCTGAGCACAAAAAATATATCGGAGTCTATTTGGAAAAAAAAAAAAAAGCTGAACTTATATCCATTAACAGACTTCTGAACTGATGACATACTTCCTAAACTATTTTATTTTTCAAAGAATGAGGCAAATGTGTACTGGAGGGGAGAAAATTATACTTTATGTGCATATGCACCTAGCACCTAGCTCTATCAGTATTATTTATCTGGCATGAGCACTTGGAAACTGAACTGATACTGAGGTAGATGAGTAGAGCTATGGGTCACACATAGGCACAAATAATCGATTGTTTACTGAGCCATTGAAAAACACCCTATGCAACTTCTTTATGTTGTTCACTGTACTGTTAAAAACAGTATGAAAGTGGTATCTTAGAACAGTTTTGAGTATCGTAGATCTAATATTTTTGTTCCACTTCCAAAATGGGATTGTATAATTTCTAGAAATGACTGACAAGGAACTTCTCTTTATAGCTTGATGCAGAACACCTCCTCATAGTCCATTTATTTTCAATTTGCTTGGGAAAATAAAAGCTGAAAAATTTGAAGAAAATGTTAAAGAGGAATTTTTTCACTCTCCTAGTAATGTTTTACAACACACAAAGCTAAATACTGCATTTTATCTCTGTGGGCATTGCTCAAATTTAGACTTGTGAAGAGTGTGAGAGCTTGGTTGAATTTAGAACTGATTGCTCATTAATCTTTGGAATAGTTACCCAAGCTGTCTTCCAACTGCAGGGGAGGCAATTGGCTGCTAACATCAAACCTTGCTGTGCAGTATTCAGTTCTTCTTTGGTAAAATATTTAGCCTTTTGTTCAATGTTTACATACACAAAATTACTGGGAAAATATTGCTTAATGAGCTCGTATAGTTGGACCAAAGGAGTTAAACATTCAGTGTCTGCAAGTGGGTGGCCAGTGTGAACCCACTTGAGCTGTTAGATGTAAAGCATAATTGTTTCTCAGTTTTGATTTGGTGAGACAGAAACCTCTGACTCCATGGAAACACTGAAGAACTGCTTGAGCTGCTGATTCAGAACCAAGGATAAGATGTGTTAAGACAAAATAATGAAATATTTTGCTTTCTCTAAACAACAAGAATTTGATTTTTTTTTTCCTCTTCATGAGGATAAAGAAGCAACACTTTCTAGCTATGGACTGAAAGGTGATTAAGCCTGTTTTAGCTTCTGGCCTTTCCTGCTGACTAAATCATCTGACAATGAGGAAATGATGGACTCTGATATGTCCTTTGCACTGAACAGGAAAAGAACTGGCAAGTGTGATTCCTAATCAGGACACACATTGTATGTTTGCTTGAGCAGGTGGGAGCCATTCTTTTGGCTCACTCAAAAAACACAGGCTATTTGGTGACCCATATAATTCTTTCACTGCTTTCACTGAGATTCCTCTTTAGTTTGAGTGAAAAAGACTGCATTCTTTGAAGGTCACATAAAGTATTGGATCATGTAATGTCAGTCATACTAAAAACAGACCATTAGAAAGGAGAGCCACTAACTGACAAATTCTACTGGGGACCATACTTCAATATCACATTCTTTTAGCTTGAAACTATCATGCAACAGCTTAAGTTCATCAGCTTTTACCTTCCAACCTAGCAGAGAAATAAAATACAACAGAAAAATAGTATTTCATGTGTTGAACAGCAAAAGTTCTATTTTTAGATGGATATCTGAGATGCAAAAATGACAACATAAAACTGTTCTTAGTGAATTAACAATCAGAATGGTATTTATTTTTGAGAAATAGATGCATTTAAATGTTAGTATGAGAAATAGATGCATTTAAATGTTAATATTATCATGATTGCAAAGAAGCATACTATTAAAACCTAAATAAAGAGCACGTGATTTAAAGACTGCTGGCCTCCAAGTAATTTCAAGGAGCCTCAGGACAAAGACTTTTCATGTTATGTTTCTTTTTATATCCTTATTCTGGCAGCAAAGGACAAATTGAATAATAGGAAACTCATGCCAGTCAAAAACATTTTATTTAGTGTAATCCCTTGTCAGGCTAATGTAAAAGCATATATCTTATTTTAATGGGACTGCCACTGATCTGTCAAGTAAAAAGAGTAAGTTGTGGAGCTTTAACATGTTAGTCTTTCTGTCTTGGAAAGACACCTAAATGTGAGCTGTGGATGTTGACAGACTACAATGTCTGACAATGGTCAGATGGATTAAAACAGATGTTCTATCATATATTCAAGTCAGCATTAGGGAGTTTTAATGGCTGTGAACCATTAACATTTTAAAGGAAGGAATATTCCATAAGCTTACAAAACAAGAATAAATACTTTTTTTTTGTATGTAATTTCAGTTGCTATTACATCATGCATAGACCTATAACTTCTATAATGAGACATCACACTGTAATAATTGCCTATCTATCACGTTTGATATATAAGGCATACCATTTGGAGAAATAAACAACAGATTTGGGTTTCACTGGTGACATGTTTCATCATTTTATTTCTGCCAATTCTGCCAGTTTCAAAATTTTCCCTTTGAAAATAATTGAGTGCCATTCTATTTTCTTCATGGCTGAAGAATGAGAGCGAAATTGTATGTATGCATGAAACATTGCTGTCATCATGGAAATGTTTTTGGTTTTTATTTTAATTTCTTTTCTAAATCTAGTTATAGTATATAGTATAAAATTTATAGTATCATATTGCATGAACACCTATGAATTGAAAATTTCATATCCTGCAATAGTTATTTTAATGAAAACTAAAGACTTCCTTCTGAAATTGGTTTCCTGTCATAGCTGAAATTTTCTGTGATAAATATTTAGCCATGTTTAATCTGATGGAGGTATATTATGCTACAGTCATTTATCTCACTGTGCCCAAGTTCTGAAGAAAGGCAACATACTTAGAAATAAGAAACAAATCTGACTATGTAGGTACATTCGTTTGAACACCCTGGCAATCAAGCTAGCTGCTGATGCTCTTGTAGATGCTAGAAGCGAGCTATCTATTATCTCATCCCATTTCATTACAATCTCCTATTACTTTCTGCCCTTAGTATGCTCCTACTATATTTAGCCCCTTATCATTTAATTCTTCTAATTTGAATGGCTTTCCATGATTCAGAAAAATAAGAAAAAATGTTGAGATGTCTGTTTTGCTTCGTAAATCTTTGCCAGCAGACCAGGCAGATCCTTTTCTCCACAGCTGTTCCCACAGCATTACTATTTTATACTCATACCTGTGACTGTCAGAATAGATGTATGCAGCAATGCTTACAGGTATTATAAATACATGTGGAAACATACTAAGCCCTTAAAGTACTGAATATGTACCACTCCAGAGATATAATGGTAATGATGGGATGTCTTCAGAGGTCACATCTTTGAGTGCTTATCATGTCACCTAGAATCTCTGAAGGACTGCATCACAATATCTAGTTGTCATGTCACCATGGAACTTTTATTCCCAAAGACCTTTTATGAAGAAGTAAGATTTTGTGCAGTGAATTATTTCTTTCTGATGGTATGTCCACGTGACCTTATTTAAATATGAGAAATCCTGTTCAAAGACTCCTTTGAAGTTAAACCATGAATTACTTTTCATGGTTTGGTAAGTGTGGGCTTGCTGCAGGTTGTTGTTTTTCATAAATCTTTTCTAATTTTGAAGATCAGACATTAAAAAAATATATATATAAACATATACTATATATATATAGTATATATATATAAACATATACTGCATTGTTGTTGATCCTAAAAGAATTTTTAGGTCTCATATTCCAAAATTCACTTTCAACTGTCTCTTTCCCTCCTTTTTGTTGTATCTTATGTCCTGAACAGACAAACCATGCTTACCTTCATGACTTGTGATTGTCCAACCTCATCTCCTTCTATGACTGGGTGACCAGACAGGTAGATGAGGGAAAGGCTGTTGATGTAGTCGACCTGGACTTCAGCAAGGCCTTCAACATGGTCCCCCACAGTATTCTCCTGAGGAAACTGGCAGCCCATGGTGTGGACAGGTTCACTCTTCTCTGGGTGGAGAACTGGCTGGAGGGCCATGCCCAGAGGGTAGCGGTGAATGGAGTTAAGTCCAGCTGGCATCCTGTTACGAGTGGTGTCCCCCAAGGGTCAGTTTTGGGGCCCATCTTGTTTAATATCTTTATTGATGACCTAGACGAGGGGATTGAGTGTACCCTCAGTAAGTTTGCAGATGACACCAAGTTGGGAGGATGTGTCAATCGGCCTGAGGGTAGGGAGGCCCTTCAGAGGGATTTGGATAGGCTGAACAGCTGGGCTGAGCTCAATGGGATGAGGTTCAATAAGGCCAAGTGCCGGGTCCTGCACTTTGGCCACAATAACCCCATGCAATGCTATAGGCTAGGGGCAGAATGGCTTGAAGAATGTAGAGAGGAAAAGGACCTGGGGGTGTTGGTTGATGCTTGGCTTAACATGAGCCGGCAGTGTGCCCAAGTGGCCAAGAAGGCCAACGGCATCCTGGCCTGTATTAGAAATAGTGTAGCCAGCAGGAGCAGGGAGGTGATCATCCCCCTGTACTCAGCTCTGGTACGGCCGCACCTCGAGTACTGTGTTCAGTTTTGGGCCCCTCACTACAAGAAGGACATTGAGGCCCTGGAGCGTGTTCAGAGAAGGGCAACAAAACTGGTGAGGGGTCTGGAGCACAAGTCTTATGAGGAGCGGCTGAGGGAGCTGGGATTGTTTAGTGTGGAGAAGAGGAGGCTCAGAGGAGACCTTATTGCACTCCACCACTTCCTGAAGGGGGGTTGTGGTGAGGAGGGGGTGGGCCTCTTCTCCCTGATAAATAATGACAGAGAGAATGGCCAGAAGTTGCGCTGGGGAAGATTTTGATTAGATTTGAGGAAACATTTTTTTTTCTGAAAGAGTGGTCAGGCACTGGAATGGCCTGCCTAGGGAGGTGGTTGAGGCACCATCCCTAGCGCTGTTCAAGAAGCATTTAGATGGGGTGCTAAGGGATTTGATTTAGTAGATTAGTGGGTAGGGATGGTGTTAGGAGGATGGTTGGACTCGATCTTGTAGGTTCTTTCCAACCTAATGTATCTATGAATCTATGAACCTATGACTGTTTCTCACTGTCTGAAACCATAGCTTGCCAGACTCATTTCATCCTCTGTTTCCATTATCAGTACTTCAGTTCTCATTATTTAGCTTCTGACCTATGCTTCTTCTTTTGTCTTACTGAGCGAAAGATCCTTGTTTTTCTGAAATGCTGCTGCTTAGCTGGGATATCTCATTGTTCCTCCCACTTAAAAAGACAGTTCTCAGTGTTAGTAAGATCTGTGTGAACTGAAGATCAGTGTGTAACATACTTCCATTTTATTGATTATGAGGAAGACTATACTATCACTCTTTTCTATGGATATTTCTCTCCCATATCAAACACTTTGTCAAAATGTAGAAATATGTCAAACATGAAAGCAATATATTAATCTATATGTTAAATATTTATTGAGAACTATTGGTGATATGTGGACGGTTGGACTGGATGGTCTTGTAGGTGTTTTCCAACCTCTGTGATTCTATGATTCTAACATGAAATATTCAAATATTGGCAAATGAAAATAGGCAAAACTTCAGAACCAGACACAATAAAGTTATGCTTCAAATAACACAAAAGACCAGGCCCACCATTAAAGCTAATGTGCTTGTGTAGAAGATGGGTAAAGCCAAGTAATATTTCTTAAAACCTGAAATCAACAATTATAGTGTAGACTAAATATGAAAAAAAACCATCAATCAGGATGCAGTCTCTGGTTCTCAACAAAAGACAGGCTGTGTTTCTGTTTTCTCATTAATATTGTAAGCAATAATATGTGGAACAGCAGCTGAAGCTACTATTTTGGGAATTATCAATATTTTTAATCATACTAGATAAAGAAGTCCCTCAGCTTTGCCTAAAGGTCCATTGCTTTCCTAAGCAGTACAAATCTACTTAGATAAATGCCTCTTTCTGAGGTCTCCCTACTTAATTGTAACTGCTGTGTACCAAATATACTGTCTCCAGCAAGGTGTTATTAATACAGAAGCTCTACACATATTATCTATTGAACTTCTCTTCTTCAGGGAAATATAAATTAAATTGTATGCTTATATACCTCTTTCAGTTAGTAATAAATGAGGGGAAAAGAGAAGTAATCTTCGTTGATGTACTAATTCCTTCTAAAACAAGGGGAATTCAAATCACATTAGGTTAACATGCAAAGAATTCTCATGGTATTAAAAAGATATTTTCTCAGCCTTAGCAACTCAGTTTCTTTTTATGCTAACCTGTTTTTGCCATATATTACATTCAGTTTAGCAGCAGTAGCCCCACAGAGTACAGGAATATGAAATTAAAAATAACGCAATCTACTAGATACCCCTTATAAACCAAGAGCTCTTTAAAAGTGAATGCAGGAAAAAATGTGTCTACTTTCTATTCAATTTGTTCTAGATTTGAATTGGTGCTAGGATATCTGTTACAGACCTTTTCTGCATTTACATGGAACCATTTTCCATCTTATTATGATTCAGAGATCTCTGGCATTGGTGTAAACTCAGTAATAACTATGACAAGGTATTTCAGTGGTTTATAGGAATCATTAATCTTTTAGTTATGCTCCACTATTTGGGATGTGGCAATTCTTGCCCTCCTAGAGAGAGTTCTAAGCATTTTTTTTTTTGTTGTTGTTGTTATTAGCAGTATATTGGTTTGGGAAATATTTGCTATTGATGCTCACTACATGTTAATCAGAGAAGTGATCATTATTTTTGAAATAAAGATTACATTCACTTTTAGATTTAAGTATATATCATAAGTAATATATGGAAGAGGTGACAGATTTCAAATTCTATTCAGTGAGGATGAAACTACCCATGAATTTAAAGCAGTTCAGAAACAGGTAATTACAAAATTCTGTCAGCGGAAATAGAAAAATAAATGTTTGATTAATAATTGCTTCGTAGCAAAAAAAAAGTTTCTCAAGCTTTTCACCACTTAATAAATTTAAAAATTCTGAAAGTCAAATTATTTTTACCTAAATCATATGATCTCCTCATATCTGACCTGTTCTTTTTTTTGTGTGGCATCTGAAATTCACTTAAGGAAAAAACTGTTTCCTTTATAATATTAATAGCAACTTCTGCCTGAGGCAACACACTTAGAACACTTCTATGTAGGCTTCTGAAGACGGATTACCAGTGTATAGCATTGAGCAGTTCAAATTGTTGATTTCTCGGTGAAGCTGTGCTACTGAGTGACCTAAATTCCTAATGAAGGAGGGGGATGTGCTCTAAAGGTTAACATAGCCAAGTCGAAGTTAGTGGTGACCTAAGACATCTGCAAATATAGTGGTTAGGACTGTTCAGGGGGCATTGTGATTTCTTGCTTGTGAATCATTCCTTGAATTTTTTATTTCTGAGATTTTTGCTATTGCACTGTGTCACTCAATGATTTAAATAAATAGATAGATAGATAGATAGATAGATAGATAGATAGATAGATAGATAGATAGATAGATAGATGTATAGAAAAATAAGTAAGCAAACACAGGATGCAACTGAAACATGGAAATTTGTCATAAAAATCCATGACTATACTATATTTTCCTTACTGAGAAAGGCTGGTTTCCAGGTCAGCTAATGGCATTCCAACTCACTTATGGACAGAAGGCTTACTTTGACCAGATTGCAGATTTGCCTTTTTTAGATTGTCTGAGTCTATTTTTAAAGATACATCTCAGCCAACATTTCAGATACATCCAAAGAGACTGTGTGCTTCTCAAAGAGCAGAACTGAAAAAAAAAAAAATCATGGTCTACCTAATACTAATGTAGAAACTTTCCTAATTTTAGTAAATCAATATCAATATATAACCCTGCTTTTGTTTAAAGAGCAGTACATATACATCTAGCTGAGACAGATACCGCCTGTCTTAAAATGTTTATATACTGTATGTGTATATATATATATATATAAAAAAAAGTGTATATATATATATACATATTATATACATTATATACATATATATGTATATAGATATATATACATATATATACATTTATATATATACATATATATAAAAAATGTGTATATACTGTCTTAAAATGTTTCTTTAAAGCTTTCTTATTTGGAGACTATTTCTTATTCAGTTTCAGAAAGAAGCTGGCAAAGGCTTGTTTTTATCTGTCCAATTTTTCTTCTTGTATAAATATATATACTTTTTCTACGGGGAGAAAATGAATTGTTTCACAAAGGAGAAGATTAGATCCTTGCAAAAACTTTGAAATTGAATTTTGCAAGTCACTCCTCTGTCAGACTGTGTGAGTGTAAAAGTACAGAAGTGGAGTGGGGCACCAGATCCAGAAGCTTAAAGCTGAAACATATACTTTTTATTATTAAAGACTGAATGCTATACCCCTTCCTTTTCCCTTCCCCATCCCCTTCTATTCAAATATTAAATTGGAATTTAAAGCAAGGAGCTTATTTTTTTGCTAGCGTTTTAATTCAAATTACAGTAACTTCTGAAATGTAATGTGTTGTAACTTGTTGACTGATAATAAAATGTATAATTCTATTAATAGAGTAGTGCTTAGTCTGCATGGGGACATGCAATAACAAAAAACAGTTTGGCAATTAAAATTTGTAAGATAAAGGACACATACTGTAGAAAAAAAATCTCATAGAATGCCAGATTCCTTAAATTACATCTACAGTTTATTAGATTAATTCCATGTATGATTAGAAAACTGTGTTTCATTATAGGGCTGTGAGAGAATCTCTTTCAATGAACTCTGTGTGAGGAGTGGTGAAAATCCTGACTTTTGCAGTTTCAAGGGCAAAGCAAGGCATAATCTTTTCATTTTCAGGCTATTTTTAAGCTAAAAAGGGTCACATCATTTGTATGCTGACATTTATTCTATTGTTTTCATTAAAGAAAGAAGAATGAGAGTCTGAGAAATCTTGAGCTGTACCCGATAAGAAATTTGTAAAAGATGACCCCAACCTGTGGAAGATGATTTATGAAATCATGATTTTCATTATAAGACTTAGTGCTGACTCTGTTGTTTTTGATTGATATGCCTGGAGCTTATAACCTTTTTTTTTTTTTTTTTTTTCTCTAAAGCAAAGAGCAAGGACATTAGAATTTTGCTGGAGAACAAAGTTATGTAAAACACATCCAGGTATAGGAACAGGTATCACTGAAGATAAAATAACTACAGAGAAAAAAAATATTGAAGCTTTGCAAATTACTGTGTAATGCTTGTAAAGTAAAAATTTTAAACAATGCTTCAGGGCTAATAGTTTTGAAAAAAGATCAAATATTTCATTCTATTCTCAATCACTGGATGTAAGATATTTCAGATAATTTCATTTCCATGTTTATTCGTCTTTACCGGCAAAAGGATAATTAAAAAAGCTTTTCAAAATAACAAATACAGAACCTGTAATAAAAAATAGTCATGCTTTCTCATATTACCAGGTTTGTTGCCCAAAGTGACTACATTGTGCATAACACTTTACTGGGGTTACAAAATGGCATAATTGCTGTTTGAGATACTGAAGATGTCTAAACTGAGTTGGCAGCAAAATATGTCGTACATTAAAATGTTGTTTAAATTTCAGAGTTCACTCATCCCATTATCAGTGCTGAGGTAAATGACAGTGTAATCTGTCTCTCAGTTTTAAAAGTCTAAATTGCGAAGGCAAAAAATTCTTCTGCACTTTTAACTTGTGCCAAATTCCGGCTAGGAAGAAAGAATGTTGTTTTGTTTGGAGAGCTAGAAGAACAAAATAGTTAATTCATTTTTTATTAAACAAAATCATTGATGAAGAATAATATATATTTATGGAAAACATGATAAGAGCATTTGCTACAGAAATATAGTAGACAGTGGTTCTATTTGCTGATAAATCATTCCTGTTTAAATTAATTTATGGAGACATGTAACACTAAAATAAAGTATAATCTGACTCTTCTAACAGAGACCCAAATATATGATTAATATTTGGTTATCTTGTGATACTTCATAAATACTGATATATATGGCACCTCTTGCTAATCATCTTAGTAGATGAGACACTGGAGTTTTCATCTTCATCTATTCGAAAGTGAAAAAATTCACCTTCTCATGGAACACACAGAAAATGAAGTGAGAACAATTAGTCTCGATGCCAAATGAAACTATTACAGACAGAATACCTTCTAATTACACCTCAGGAACTTACAGCAAAGTTTAAACTTATGGATTCACCTGAATTTGTTGAGGGCTAAGAAGATACAGATGGTTACTTACAACACAGATGGGATAGCGCGCTAGTGTTTGTTAAGCCTCATTTGCTTGCTCATATGTCTGAGTCATAAGCATGCCCTTTTCCACTGTTAAGAATTAAGGTATATACACACACATGAAAAGAAAAGGATGATGTAGAAAGATGGTGAGTGGTGAAAGGATTCTTCTGATCAGAGGACTCTGAACTTTTTTCTTACCTATGATCATTTGTTCATATGTCTGAATATCATGTGCACAGTGATATTTAGACACTAAGCCACTATTCATCTTTTATTGACGTGTGCTTTGTAGTGATAACTTTGTACTTTAACTATTAACTACTTTAAATATAAACCTAAGCATAACGATCTGAGAACTCTTAGAGTTGGAAGGGACCATCAAGGGTCATCTAGTCTAACTCCTCTGCAATGAACAGGGACATCCAGAGCTACATCAGATTGCTCAGCATTTTCAGCATTCATTTTGTGTATAGCTTTCTGCAGGTGTTTTATTTTTTCTTCAGTTCCATGGAAAGTCTGGACAGATAATCTGAAGTTGTTCCCAACATCAAACAATCCTTAGTTCAAATAAGTAAGCAATTTTTCTAATTTTTTAAACAAAATGTAACGAATAATGCTCTAATACCCAAGTTAAACTCCACAGATTTGCAAACACAGAACCAGCTTATATACAGGAACTTACATATGTAGATCCATGTGCAGTATATCTTCTTCCTGTTGTGGAAAAATTTGCTTATGCAAAAGATGTTTTGTTAGAAGAGTTTAAGGATGCTGGCAATTGCTTAATTGATGTTTTGTATAAGCAAAGGGGTTGCATTCCTTTTTCATTAGTTCTGTTCAGCATTTCTGAAAGTTGCCTAACAAAAAAAGACCCTTCTGGAAATGTATTTATTGTTTGACAGTACCTATGATAGTTAAATCTATTACAACTATCTTCTGTAGATACTTTAGATTTAGCCCTAGAATGGGAGAATTAACATCTGGCATAAGAAATGGACATTTAATAGCTAGGTGATGTTGTTTTCGTTATCTCACCTTGGAGATTAATAATCTATTAGGATTTCAGGTATGCATAAGGGAACGTGCTAATAATTCAGGATAAAAACTTAATCACTTTACTAGTACTTGTTTCCTCTTTAAATAGTCTCCCTTTCTTTAAAGTATGAATTTTGATCCATGAGGAGCCACAAACAGTTTTGTTGTTCATGTTACAAATTTGAATTAATCTAAAAAGTTCTCTAGTAGCAGATAACTGTTTACATTTCCACATTAACAGCATTGATTCAAATTCTTCTTTCAGAATTCATACCTGAAAGATTATGGTTTTGGTTTGTACTTCTGTTAAACATAATTAAACAATCATTAAATATTCCTAGGTGTGCTGTTCCTCAAAAAGAACCAGTGATTTGTTTCTTGTTTGTTTGTTTGTTTTGTAATTAGTACTTTCATAATTTGATTCTGACACCTTCTTACATGGAAGCCAGGTTTAATCTAGAAGTGATTTTTCTACCCAGTACCTTTTTTTATGGAGAGTAAAAGCATTACTCCAAGATATTCTTTCATGTAGAAGAAAAGCCTAGTTAGTAAAAGTGTTACATAGTGCAAAGAAAATAAACATGAATTTTGTAAATTTAAACACAAAGCTGTCTGATATTTTTCAGTCTTATAAAAGAAGGCTTGTGTGTATGATATGGATCAAAGACAAAGCAGATCATTAATTTAATAGAAGTTAGAAATTGCTTTAAAAATAGAAAGGCAATGTAGTAGAAAAGTCTTGTTGATTATGCTGCCTTACTGGATTAAAATTCTACCTGGAAATTGAATTCTATGTAGTAATACTGAGTCCTTCCATAAAAGTGAGGAAAAATCCTTTTATACACGACAAGTTGACCTGAAGACTTTCAAACTAGTTTTCAGAGCTTCTTTTAATCTTCTTGACCAAAGGAAGGAAACTGAATATGTGCACGTTAAATTGGGAGAAAGCTCTTACTGGTGAAGTCAGGAGTCCCAAATAAAGGGCTAGAATCTCTGCTTTAATTATGCTGTTAGCTGATGAGTTCTTCAAATTTTATTTCGGTAATTGAAACTAGTGATTTTCCTTTCTGATAAAAGAACTAGTACCCATAAGGGGCAACAACTATTTGTTATAATCCATGGTTCTCATTTAAATCCAATACAAGCCAGGGCCTTGACTATGTCTCATATATTTTGATGACTTTCAAGAAATATCTTTCCACTTTTACTGTCTTTCTTCTGGCAATTATTTTATATCCTGACTCAACCTTTATACCTTATTTGTGATAAAGCAGTGAAGAACACTATAAAATATATCCAAAGCTATCTTTAGCATACAACACAATACTATCATGCACAGTGAGGAAAAAAAAGGATGCACTAATGAATTTTGGAGAATTGCTGAAATGTGAAAATCCTTTCTCCAAATGCAAAGTTGGATTTCTGTGAGGGCTGTACTGTTTATTCAAAAAAAAAAAAAAAAAAAAAGTAAATGTATAGATGTGCACTTTTTTTTAAATTTCAAATTGTTATGAAACTCAAATTTACTTATTAGTTTTTAGACTAGTTCGTGGTGATAGTAAAGAAGGGAGGGCACGTTGAAGGAGGTGATGCTCCTCCTCTACTCTGCCATGGTGAGGCCACATCTTGAACATTGGTCCTGCTCTGAGCTCCCTTGTTCTATAAAGACAGAGATCTAGAGAGTCCAGCAGAAGGCCACAAAGGAGCCTGAGTCATTTCCCATATGAAGGAAAGCTGAAAGACCTGGGACTGTTAAGCCTGGAGTAGAGAAGACAGAAGGGAGCTTACCAGTGCATACGAATATCTAAAGGGCAGGGATCAAATTGTTTGGGGCCAGGCTCTTTTCAGTGATGTGCAGTGGCAGGACAAGGGGAAGCAAACAAAAACTAAAACATGGGAAGTTCCTTGCCAACATGAGAAATAATTTGTTACTGGTTGGGTGACCGAGCACTGGAACAGGCTGCCCAGAGAGGTTATGGAGTCTCCTTCTCTGGAGATTTTCAAGACCTGCTTGGATCAGCTCTGGTGTGGCCGCACCTCGAGTACTGTGTTCAGTTTTGGTCCTGTCACTACAAGAAGGACATTGAGGCCCTGGAGCGTGTTCAGAGAAGGGCAACAAAACTGGTGAGGGGTCTGGAGCACAAGTCTTATGAGGAGCAGCTGAGGGAGCTGGGATTGTTTAGTCTGGAGAAGAGGAGGCTCAGAGGAGATCTTATTGCACTCTACCACTTCCTGAAGGGAGGTTGTGGTGAGGAGAGGGTTGGTTCATGATAAATAATGACAGGACAAGAGGGAATGGCCACAAGTTGCGCTGGGGAAGATTTAGATTACGTTTGAGGAAACATTTTTTTTCTGAAAGAGTGGTCAGGCACTGGAATGGCCTGCCTAGGGAGGTGGTTGAGGCACCATCCCTAGCGCTGTTCAAGAAGCATTTAGATGGGGTGCTGAGGGATTGGATTTAGTAGTTTAGTGGGTAGGGATGGTGTTAGAAGGATGGTTGGACTAGATGAACTTGTAGGTTCTTTCCAACCTAATGTACCTATGAATCTATGAACCTATGGATGGTTTTCTGCTCAACCTCATGTAAGGAACCAGCTTTTAGTAGGGAGGTTGAACATTCTGCTTCAGAAGTTCCTTTCAATCCCTATTATATTGTGATTCTGTGATTTTCCTGAAGTTCTTTGTCTCTATGGTTTTCAAGTTTGTAGGTCATATTCCAAAAATTTGATTGTAAGTACCCTCCCCCAAAAAATAATTTCCCTTGTGAGGTTGCATTCTTTGCTTTTACATCCTGCATCAGTGATTTTTCCTCCTTACTGTGTTCTGAAAAAATTTGACCAAGGAGGAAATTTAATATTTCATCTTTATTTATTCTCACTTTTGTTGGTTCCAGGGTGGATAAACTCTGAACTCGACATGTAAGCTGGAAGTTAAGTTTCAAGTCATTACATCCATCTGAGGATTTAACTGGACCTTTGTCATTACTGTAACCACTTATTTGCAAAAATTAATTTTAGAGGCTGCTACCTGCAGAAAATCTCACCACCATGAGAAACTTCAGATCATTCAAACCTAAAAATCTGCTATAGTTTGCTGTCATTTTATCAGAATAGCTACTTGTTGAAGATATCAGTCTGTATGTGTGGTATGCTAAACTTATTTCATGTCAAAGAAAGAGTAAACCTAGGCAAAATAATAAAATGCATACTACAATACTGGAGAAAAAAAAATCCATATTCTAATGTTCCAGATAAATTATTATTTGATGGTCCAGACTTGATAAATAGACATCTTGAATTTTTTAAATGGAAAAAAAGTCTTTGGCATCGTAAGTACATATTGCCTTGAGGAACTTCAGTCAGTTTCAACCTGAAATGCAGTCCAGGGATGAATATTTAATATCACTTTCCTTATGAGTGAGGTTGAATCACTTCTACAAGTCTGTGGGTGACAGTTTCAAATTTTGACTCAGGCAGGCAATCATCAGAGAATAACATTACAGCAGGGTAAAAGTTGGTGACTTAGTAATGACATTTTAATATTACAGAGCAGTAATAAAGAGACCGGCAGTCCCCTGTGAAAGCTTCTGTTGACTTACTAATCAATATCATCATAACAAGCAGCATATGTAAAATCCTACAGTGTCAGTGCCTGAGGATAGAGAAGAAATGCATTCCTCGCGTTTTCCTGGTTTGCAGATTCTGGCTGTTTCTCTATAAGTGATTCAGAGCAATACTATTTCAGCCTGCCACAAAGACTGCAGATGCTGAAAGCCCCGTGATGCCCTCTTGGGACTTCCACACTTGTGGTCAGAACTACCCTCATTTATATCATCCCCTACTGAATTTTCTACAAGGTATCTCTTTACCTCTTCTAGGCCTAGGGTCAGAACATGGTAGACCACAATACTGTTGCAATTAATATAGTGGAACCTGTCAGCCATGCACTTATCTTCACTGCTATCCTAATAGAATGAACACTCATTAGCTATGCCTGTGTCCAAATCTAGAAAAGGTGTCAGTGCAAAGGAAAGGGACTTGTTACTCTAGGCAAAAAAAGAGAAATGAGAATAAATAAAATAGAGTTGAAGCAGTCAGAATATAACTGTAACTTTATGATTATGCATGAGTTTACAATGTTTTGTTGTAATATAAATGAGACAACTGTCTTGATGATGCATCGTCATGGCATAAATCTGAAACTGCACATTGTTATGGAATAACAATTATATAATCTCCTAGTTATTCATTCAATATGTCCTGAACAAAAACAAAGTTTCATAAATAAATGTGATGTGTTTAATAATACAACAATAAGCTGTGAACTGTTGAAAATTGACATATCTGAAACTGTGAAAACTGAGTTCAGTTCATTAATGAGCAAGATATTTTTAAAATTGATTGAGAGGTGCATTTGTTGATAGTTTTAGATATGAATGTTACATAGTGCCTGCTTAGCTAAATTTGATTTCATAAATGCAGTGTGGTTTATATACAGCTCTTTGTTTAAAGAAGCATCTCTGTGTGTGCATGTGTGCACAAGCATGTGTGTTGAGGCACAGGATAAGTGTACAATTTTCTTAAGAATTTTCCAGGGAACATTTTCCCATTTTTTTCATGTATGATTATGCCTAGCATAAATAATTTTACCATTTGGATTTCAAAACCAGTAGGATGAGTGAAAGAGTGAAATAAAGATGAGAAAGTAAAGAAAAGAGAAACAGTTATGTAAAAGTCATAATTAATTTCATGCTAATTCATTTCTTGATATCAGTTTACTTCTTAGTCAAATGGGATGGAATATAATAAAATAGGAGTAATCAGGCTTACATACATGGGAGATGGAGCATCATTCCTCCTTGACTACAATGAACATTAGTAAAATGTTCTCCCCATTTCTTATTAGAGTTGATTCCTGTAAATTTCTGAGATCAGCAGATCTCCTCATATATCCTTAATCTATATCAAAAGTTTTTGCTGGATATGGTCTAAATTGCTTATAGGTCTCTCTAGTAATCATAACAGAACTTTGATAGAAATCAGCAGTTGTGTTTCAGTAAAAACAAAACAAAACAACAAAACAAAACAAATAAAATAAAATAAAAAACCAAGCAGCAACAAACAACAAAATGAAATATCAAAACAAAAACAACATAGATTTTTTTAAAAATGATTTTGTAATCATTTTTTTTAATCATTGGTCTGTGAAATACCCAATTATGGAAGACTTCTAATTTGTAGAATAAAAAAAGTGTTAGCTGATTCACAAAATAATGAGGCCATTGAATAAAAATCAGGATGCTTTCTGATTAACATACTGAATGTAGGTGACTGTCAATATAATAGATCTTGCATAGTTCACATTAAGAAAAAATGGATATAACCCCAAATGGAAACCCAGCAAAAGTTAAATACTAGTCTGAAAGTAATACAACTTAATAAACTTAAGAGACAAAAGCCTTCAGAATTCAACATCATCTGTAGATTTTAAAAATTCCAGCACAGTATTAGTTTTAACTCCAGCAAAAAGTTGAATACATAAATAAATAGGTTTTTAAATATTATCTTTTAAGTGATTTATAATTGAAATTTCCTAGTTACTGAAATTTCCTAGTCAGTTATGTACTTCAAAACATTGTGTGTCCTCTCTGTACATTTGTTGGGGTTATGTTCTGTGTTACTTCTTTGAAGGGTAAGTTCCTAAATAAAGAAATCAAAGAGGAATATTACTTTTGCCAAAGGGGTGAAGGAAGGCATAGAATTCTTGGTTTGGTAATAATCAAACAGTGGCCAAAGGTTTAATACTGTTTGGACTGAAGTGAACATATTAAAGTACTGTGAGTGTGTCCTTGGAATATTCAGGGACAATGGTAAAATATAATATTAGGATGATTTAATAAAAATGATAAATATCTAGACTTTTGGTCTTTGGTACAATTTATCTGGACATTTTACATTTTCTTCTACTGAGACATAACTTAGAGGACTTTCAAACAATATTCTGTACCTTCATAAACCCTTTTGTTATCAGCTACCATGTCCTGAGAGTATACTGTTGCAACCAGAAATTCAACAGTCAAGTCTCCCTTGTCATCAGATTAAAAAGTACTTTCAATTAGAATTTTTAATTTTAATTTCTTTCTTTGGCTTTGTTTTCTCAGGAAATTTCTTATTTAGTTTGTTTATTTGTTTGCTTGTTTGCTGTTGTTGTTGTCATCGTCAGGTGTCTGTAACTTTTCCACATGCTGTGTAAAGTGTACTTGAAAAAATATGTTTCGATTTCCTGTTTCCAATGTTTCTCATTGTTTTTCTTGGCTTGCTTCTGCCATGAAGAATTTGGGAATCGAGTACGAGTTGTGTGCATGTCAGATAAACCACCATTTCACAGGCTTGGATTTGTAGGTATGAAGTGAACTGCTGCGTGTGAAGTTTTTAGCTTAGCATTTATGATAGTTTGTCCTCTTATGGTTTTTAGCTTTCCCTGATAGAATGCTGCTGTCCCCCAGTGAATACAGGACATTTGGGATCCATTAGAAACTGCAGTAGTTGAATGAACCTCATAAATTAATGGCAAAAATATCATTCAGGGATTTATCCTGATCTCATTCTGTAACAATAGTTGATGCAATTATGCAATTCTCACTGGTTTCAGTTGAAGAGTTATGACTGTGTTTCTTGGTTTGGTCTTTATTTTTGCACAAATAGAGATGGATAAGAATAAAAGTAGCAAATCTGCTATAAAACAAAACAAACAAAAAAACCCACCTGTAAATAGTTGATGTTTTGAATTTCCACCAAATCTGCAAGGACACCCATGATTACCTTGAATATTCTTTATAATCTGGAAGACACTGTGATCAAGCAGCATTTTGAAAAAAGAGCTAAAAGTAAAAATGATAATGTGTGTTCCTCAAAGTGCAGGAGTCTATAGCATGTAATATGATTGTCCATTACCCAGAATGTCTTAATACGTGATATTTTTTTTTCTTTTTTGAGGCGAGGATTGTGCATTTCATCATTGAATATAGAAGCAAGAAAAATGAATATCATGTTATGCTAAGGAGCTAATACTTTTAATTCTTAGCATTCTTAGTTTCACATGCATCTGATGTCACAAAACTGAGTTGAACTAAATACTATGGAAAAAAATCAATGACGTAATATCTTAAATAAGGATTCTGGGGAATTTTAGGTACTTTTCTGAAAAAGGTTCTCAGTCTATGCTATGTGTTAATTTAGTGATTTTATCTGCAGTTTGACATCAGCAGTAGTACAGAGCATATGCAAAATATTCAGTAGCTGTACATTTTTCATATGGAGTATCATTGATTTTTTATTAAAATGAGAAAATTTTGTATCTGCCTTGCAGATTTGTGGATTATGTCTCTAAGCTGCAAACAAATTTATAACAGCTTTTATCCCAGTTTGGTTGATTTAAAGACATTTCTGAAATGCAAGGTAACTGACCTGATCCTGCAGTAGCAGCTGTGAGATTTTGCATCTCTGTGAATGCTGAGACTTAAAAAGAGCCCTGCAGCAAGTGTGGTTGTGTCTGTAGTAACTATGTTTGGCCTTGCAGCTGACCAGTCGTGTTGGGAAAAGAAAAATAAATGAATATCTGTTGTGCACAATGGGAAGTGGACAGCTCGTTTGCACAACCTCTTGACCTTCCAATCTAATCTTGTGTTTTCTGCCTATTCAGAGCAATTTATGCTTTGAAAACATTTGCATAGTTAGCCTCCTGCAGGGCCACTAAACTTGGTTTCTGATCTGGATGTGTTCTGCTAGTTTGAGCACTAAACATTTTAAACTTTACTAATTCTGATAAGCAACTGGTGACATTATGATGGAAAGTATGTTTTTAAAGCTATTAAGTACTTAGTGTGTATATATCCTGTATTTCACTTATCATTTGACAGCAGAGTAATTGCAAAATGAACATTTAGATTGGATTGAGGACACCATAAGCTAGAACAGCTGTGGGTGGGAAGAAAGACAGTCTCAGCAGTACATGCATTATGTCAAAAATAATAAATAAATAAACGTTGCCAAGCTGACAGAATGCACAAGGTAGCAATGGTATTTTCATGTTAAATCTTCCTGCCTTACCTTTTATAACACTTGCCATGTGACAGGTTAATTTCTGAGTCTTGAGCTAAATCACTTCCTTCAGTATCTGGTGGAGTATGTGCTATTAATGGACTATTCACTAGACCTTTCTAGAATTGTTGACGTGTTTTATGAATTATGTTTAAATTTAAGTACAAGCTTATGAATTTTGCTTGATCAGCACCACAAATAGTTAACATAACAATTATAATTAATATATAATATATAAATAAATATATGAAACACAATTATTTATGAATGTTAGTTGCTGCAAACCTTCATTTTATAGAAGTTGGCAAATTCATTCTCTTTTATATATATCTATATGGCCAGTTTTATTTTTCAGAAAAGATGTGTTCTTAGGACCGTAGAAAGGCGAGAAACCTGTGAGGAGTTCCTTCAGTTGACCAGGAAAGATGTGGAAACTTCTGTAAATGATCAATCCCAAGCTTATTTGTAGCTTAAATTTAGCTTTTTTTGGAAAATATTTCTCAAATCTTTTTTTTAATTAATATATCCCAGAACATTGGTGTTTCTTATCTAAATGTAAATTCTAGTGTCAAATGTAAACTCAAAAAATAGTTTATTTGAATTTTGTCTGAGTAGTTCAGCTCCTTTAATGAGGTGAGCTATTTGTCTCATTAGTGTAATTGCTTTGCTATTCTGCATTATTATCTTCAGCACTAGGCTGTTTTCCAGCAACAATTGTTATACAAGTCATACTAATTTGTACGTTTTCACTGTCCTAATATTCCACTGAGATGCTACTTTAATTAAAACATGACCTTATTATTCATAACTAAATGTGAAGCATAACCTTTTATCCTCAAGGAATGTCATCAAAGGTTGCATCTTAGTTCTGCATCAGATCAATGACTGTCATGCAGGATGAAGATCCTATCGTCTGTGAATGGCATCTGATGGTAATTTATAACATTACCTGCCAACTCATCTATCTTTAGAGACATACTGCAGTCATTCTCTGTCTTTCCTTAGAAGCTTTCATTTAGCACTGCCTAGCCATCACTCCTCTATGATAGTCAGGAGACAATTCATAAAATCAGAGTGAATTACCATGTTTATATGTGCCTGTGTATGAAAGGCAGTAAGCAAGTCTCTGAAGGCTGAAATAAGTTTGTATATGCTGTACCATCAATTTATTTTGTTATTGTACCCAGAGAGGAACCACTTTTATTTTAAAAGGTGAGTTGTTCTGTTTCAAAACCAGAAGACTGTGAAGCAAAACTGAATGGTTGGATCTATCTCAGATGAACAATGAATGAAATACCCTACAATAAAAAATAGCTACCCTCAGGTCAGCATGAAAATTCATTACAATGGAAATAGAACATACCCTAAGAAAAATAACTAATGAAGTAACTAAATGAATTGCATAGTATCATATATGAATGTTAAATAAGGATTTCTTTGCCTTAGCATAAGAAACTTTTCTGGAAGTTAAAGCTACCAGTTGGAACCCCCTGCCTTGTTCATAAATGACATCACTGTTTTCACCATTGTACAACTAGTTCTGTCACGCAAAGAGCCACCATGCAAAACATTCTCATGCAGTTGTTTGGATCCTTGATTTTTTGCTATCCTTCCATTAGGTGGAATCTATTGGAAGGGGTAAGCTGATGGAATACAAAAGATTACACAGGAAAATATAGAATTATTTGTGAGAGGATGGATGAATTTAACTATCAAAATTTTGTCCTTGCTGGACATCTTTCACATATTTTGCCTTACGTTTCTTTCACAGATAAGCTAAAAACAAAAATACCCATCATAAGATCGTACTGTTAACAATGGTGATTTAATGAAATAATTTTGTTTGCTTGCATTGATCATTGTTTAGTATGAATTAATTACTCTCACAATATTTGTTGACATTTGTCAACTGGCAATTATTATTAATTTCTGGTACTGTTTAACTCAGATGGCAGGACACAGGAATGATAGAGGCAGGTACTCTCATACCTGCTTGAGCTGTGAAGGTAATTTTAATTTTTTTTAAAGTTGTGAAGGTAATTTTTTTTTTTTAAGCACTCACCATTTCTGTGAAGATCAGCTAGAATTAGATGGTACTTTTCCTTTTTTTTACAGTACAATGAAATGATATTACTGAAACCTCAAAGTTATAAGTTAGTAAGGAAATAAAGTTTCAATATTGGAAGAATAGTATAATTAGATGTCTCAGTAAGTTGCATGCTGCACTACTTAAGCCATCATTAAATTGACTAACACAAAAACTAACACTATGAAATTAACATATCCAAAGAAATCTATGCTTTTTTTTTTCCTATTTTGAAATCAGATTTCAAAAGCCCAGAGAAAGATATATAATAAATAAGAACTTTAGGAATTTTCATCTATCTTGCAAGAAGGAAAGCATTCAAATTTATTGATATCATATGCTTTGTATTGGCCATGTAAAATTCGCTTTTCAGACCTCCCAAGTATTCATCCTTTTCTGCCTCTAATTTTTTAAAGTTCCA
This sequence comes from Cyrtonyx montezumae, assembly GCF_038088225.1. Classification (NCBI taxonomy): domain Eukaryota; kingdom Metazoa; phylum Chordata; class Aves; order Galliformes; family Odontophoridae; genus Cyrtonyx; species Cyrtonyx montezumae. The sequence goes on along the minus strand of NW_027072034.1, from coordinate 9,250,820 downwards.
TCACTTAAACTTCATTTTTTTCATAGTGTCACATTATTGTAAAGCATGTACTGGGATAGGTATAGTCGCTTGACTCCCTAAGTAAAAAGAAAAAAACAAAACAAAGCAAACATATAAATAGATAAGTCCTATTTAGGTAGACATTGATAAAAAGGACAGTTAAGAGTATTGTAACAATTATCATTTCCACAGTACAGCCCAGTAATGCTTTACTGAATTTCTCATACAGGAGTTAAAGAAAACAGGTTAATTCTCTGTGAGCATGACTTATGAATCAGTATTATGTGCTGTAACAGGAAATTTTGTTGTTGGTTTTACTTAGTTTTCTCTTAATCTTTGATACATAGCTTACTTGAAATATTTCTCTTTCATTTTATTGAATGTTTCATACTAGTTTACCAGTTAAGAAGGACAATAGTTTTTCTTCCTTCAAGGCAAATGGATATCTAAATCTTAGCAGTATGCCATTTTGAGAGCGTAGAGCAGAAAGGAAAAAAAAAAAGTTGTTTTTTTTTTTGCTTTTGTTTGTTTGTTTTTTATAAGAACTGGGTTTAAAACTGCTGTGCAAAAGTCCATAGATGATTTTCAGTGAAGTTATGAATTTTTTTTAATGCCTAAGTGAGAAATACATATATGTGTCCTGATTTTGTGGCCTTTAATAATCAGTTTGAAGTTTGATCTTGGTGGTGAAGAGGCCATATTAAAATATTAATTCAGAATTCCATTGTTGACTGGAGTCCTTGACAGTGCTGCATCAAAATAGTTGGAATAATAAATATCTGCTAAAGGAAGCTCATCTTCCTGTCCATCAGGAATACTACCAGGTTGTTTTCAGTAGAGCTGCTACCAAACCAGTCCCTCTGTGACAGCACAGGGAGTTACACCAATGCAGATGTAGGTCTTTGCCTTTGGCATTTCTTAATTTTGTGAGATTCCTGAAAGCCTATTCATTGTGCCTATAGTAATCCTTTTGAATAATAGTCCTACATTCTAAAACAGCGATCACCCATGCCAGTTTGGTGTCCCCCACAAATCTGATCAGAACAAATAGCTGTATGTAGTATGACCTAGCTGTCTACCTGTGGCACATGTAATCAATTATCCGTGGGGAAAAAAGAACAATAAAAAGAAACATGAGGTGTACAAATGTGCATGTTTGCAAATATTTTTAGAATGTTGAAAAGAGAATCTTTAGGATGAAACATTTTTGTTTTCTTCTTTTTACAAATGACAAAGACTGTGAAACTTCCCACATATGTCATTCAAGTTGAAGTCATACATTGTAATTCAGTTTTTCCACCTACACAGCAGAAGCTGATGTTTTACAGGTCAGCCATCCTTTTCCCTAGAGTAAATTGATGATCTGTTACAGACATCAACTAGTGCCTCATCCAAGCTTTTTTTTTTGTTGTTGTTGTTGTTAGAACATAATGCTATGAACATGCAAAATCATTTTCTTCTGAGCTACCAGTGAACTCAGGAGCAGTTTAATACCCCTTTTGTAACATAAAGTACCGTGTCTCTATTTTACCCAGTAGATTCTGCCTAAATATGGTATTTCAGTGATTTTAACATTCTACTCATGCAAATCTTCCCACCAGGTCTCAGTAATACTGGTTAGACCATAAAAGAGCAATTCAATTTCCAATTTCTCTTTTTTATTACCCAGACTCCTAGCATTCATGTTTAGGCAACTAATGCATTTTTGTTCAAGCTTCTTGGTTCCTTGATTAATTTTATTCTTGACATCTTGATTTCATGCTAAATGAATGTACTTTTGTTTCTCCTTTACACCCTCCTTAGTTGTTAGTTTCATGTTCTTTGAGTGACTGAATCAACTGATTCACAACAATTTCTTTGATTTCAGGTAGTGAAATGGTATTTGTGCTTATATGGACTATCACCAGTGAATACTTTTACAAAGACTGGATGCATAAACAAACTTGTATTTATTCTGTGGATATTATTCATTTTAGTAATGTAAGTCAGGCATCTAGTCCAAGCTGTTCTATAAGGTTTCTCTATAGTCAGCAGAGAGAGATATTTCCATTCTCCAAACTTAATAAAACTCTTAAAATGAAATAAAAAATAAAATACTTCTTATCTGGAATTTTTCTGCTGGTGGAAGTAACAACCCGGATAAAGCCTCTGTTTCAGTGCTGACCACTGCAGTGCTGCTGCATGAAGCAAACAAGCATACCTAGAATATATCTGTTCCCAATAGAATGTGATCTTATTATCACATTTATCATTAATAATTCCCCATACAGTAAATTCTAGGTTATATTGTAGGAAAGCTAATAAGTGCATTATTCAGTAGATGTGGGTAGAATTCTTTTAAACTATTTCGTGCTTTTTACTTTAGGGTATATCACAAGGAGTGTTCATACACTAAGAAGCAGCATATGTTTGTTAAGGCTTGTCACCATTATGTAAGAGAGAAGAGAAAAATAAACCCTAAAAAATGTAAACGCCCAGCAAAACAGTTATATTAGTGGAAGCAGACAGCTGTGTAACTTAGTTTTGGAATAAATGTTTTATGTGAAATGACAGTAGCTGTGTTCTAAAGATTATGTAAAGGTTAGAATAAGAAGACTTTTGGATGCCATACAGACAAAAATTAAGTTCCAGAATTTAGTGTGAGGGATGGGAAGTAAGAGGGGTTTTGGTGGCACAGTACTGTGGTATGCTAGGCAGTGATTAGGTCCTTGGACAGTTCTTCCATGACTATCTTCATATTTTTTTAATTGGGAAGTCCTCAAACAGTGTGACATCTTTCTGAAAGTTAGTGTTATGCACTAAATTGTGCTTTCCATTTTTACATCCTATATCTTTACTTAGTAGTTCGGGACACTGTGCTGCTCTTGGACTCCATTGAAACTTAAAAGGTCCTCTTTGCTGTTATCTAAATCTTGTTTCATATCTCATTGTTGATGGATTTGAAATCTGTTCTGGAATTGTAAGGGAATTTGTTTATTTGTTGGCCTTAAACAGTATTTCAAAATTGTCATTTTTAAGGTGTCCATTAAGAGAAGTCATTTCTACTTTTAGATTCCATAACTGTATCCAAAAAAAAAAACACTGCTACTGATTGAACACCCTAAAACACACAGTCAGCATATTTCTTCCTCATTTTTATTACAAATACTATTTCTATTTGTGTGAACTGGGAAACTGAGAATTGGGAAAGATTCAAAATTAAACTGTTCATATTCTGTCAGCGTTTAAACTACAGAAGCCTTTTCCAAAGAATCAGTGTTTATGTCTGATTTCTGAAGACAGTGTCTGGCAGAGCAAGTACACAGATGATATCACACTCAGTGCTGTGTTTGATCTGCTTTGGGACATCAGCATGAAATAGCTGATTCAGCCACTCACAGAACTCCCCTAGTTCTGCTGAACTGGCTTTGAGGTCAGCAAGGGTCTTACAGGAGGAGTTGCCCTGATGATGTTTTCACCCTCCAGTAGTGCTTGTTGCTGTTCAGTTGAAGCACTACACAGATGCTGGGCTTTGCCCGGAGGCATCCTCTTCCATCTGCAGAGTCTGATGAAGAAGCAGGTGCTTCTCTGTTCTCCCAGAGGTGTTCCTGTTTTCTCTTAGCTGTGTGAGCCTGCTAAGAGGTACCAGAACAGTGCAGATTTTCTTATGTTTCAGCTTCAAATCCCTGTGCTATATCATAAACATTTGGGAAATAATGATAAAACTGTAGTGTTTTAATACTGAACACAGAGTTGGAGATCACAATCTAAGGAATATATTGTATGTGAAACCTGTTTTTAAACACAATAATAAAAATTTTGAGTATCTCATATTCACAAACTTACTTAATTCAATATTATTTCCAGAGAAGTACAAGTAGAGATACTTGCAAACTAAGGCTTACTAGTGCAGTTTGCTAGATTGTAAATCTAGTTTCAGATGAATTTATCCTATATACCATTCATGTCAAATGCTGCTCCAAGACACACTGATTGCAACCCTGATGAATTCCTCAGCTTGTGTAAGATGTCACTTGCCCTGGTCAGAAGTGCAGCTTTTAGTGGGAGCCAACTGCATGTACCAGTTTTTCTTTAACATTTAATCACTATTAAATTTGTGACCAAAAAAAGAATTAAAGAGTACCACAACTTTAGCAGGTGAATTAATAAAGCGGTTGAAGTAAAAGCAGATTAATACTGACTCATTTACACATTAGGGGGAGGAACAGCATAATATATCAGAAGCCTTGTCTATGTTATGATCCTTCTCTTCTCTAGTGAGCCTGGAAGTAAAAGAGTGCCATTCCTCAGCAACCTCTAGCGTGCAATATTCATAAATGCAATGAGAGTAGAAAAAAAGATCTTTGTCATATTTTCACTTTATATCATTGTGCTCTGAATAGTTGTCTCTGCTACACTTTCATTCTGAGACAACATAATGTATTTTTGTCAAAGCACAATGTTTCTTTGTGCTGAAAACGTGTATATTGCTGCCCTCATTAAAACAAATTAAATTGTCAACTACAACTATGTTTCTAATTATTTAATTTATTACTACTTTTTTTTTTTTTCTAAGGAGATGTTGGAAATTATTTATAACTCCAAGTGAAATGCTGCTTTCCAGGTTTTCAAAATTCAATATATACTGATGTATGTCCATTTAAAGGCAGTAGTTTCTTGGTTTTATTGCTCTCTATGTTATTACAGAGACTCTTGGGGTCAGACAGTTTGCCTGCATAAGTTATCAGAGCTCAGTTTGCTCCAAGGCAGGATCTTAATTTCATTATTTGTTTCTCCAATAGATAGTAAGGTTTAAAAGATGATTATAAAATACTTTGAGAAATAATTGAGTATTTTTTAACAATAAAAATAACGTACGTTTTTCAGTGAAAGCAGATTTTTCTATTATGTGGCTAAAAGTCCTGAACAACAGGTAATAAGAAAGAAAAGTTAAAAAAAAACCCAAAGAAACAGTACAATAACAAAATAAACCACTACCAACAAAACTAAAAGAAACATTTAATGGAAGACAATAGCCTGAAATGTAAGTACAGAACAACTTTTGGGCAAAAAGTTCTGCCTGCAAAGGTAATAAAATAATGATAGACCACTTGTGAAATGATAAGCTTCATCGGGGCAATTTTCTATCAGCTAATATTTGGTTTAGTGCTTTCCACTTTCAAGCTTCATGTTTTGTTTTTCAGTATATAGTTAGAATTGTAAGATCTGATTTTTCATAAATGAGCCGTTGTCACCGGCATTATAATGTAATACAACAAAAATCATAAAACCATAACATCCATTTGTTAGAAAACACAGTTCAACCAAGTCTTAAAGTTTGTTCATGTTGTTACCACTGAAAATTGTCCCAGGAAGTGATGTACACTGCTAATTTTCAGAAAATGGAGAAAACTAACCTGCAACATGCAGTGACTGGCATTTACTGGGAAAAGTTGAGATAAGTTCATACCATTGCTTTGTCTTAGTAATGTCAGAACTTGTGCATCTCCTGGGGGATGCATCTCCAGTCCCTTCTGACACCTTCTCGCCAGTCCCTGTGAAGTGAATATAGCTCTCTCAGTACTGCTAAGAAACTTTGACAGGCCTTTGATTATTCAGTTGTGGTAGGAGAGAATTTATTAAAATTTTGAAAGTAAATCTTTATGAGACAATGATGCCCCTGACAACATCCTTTCATGGTCAAGTCTATTTTATTGCAACAATAAATGGCACGTTCCTATCTCAGATGAGTGCTTGCTCCTATTAAGTGTTCAATAAGCCCTGAACTCTTTAGAAAAGAAGGTTAGGGTTTTTTGGATGTGATATGAAAAATGTTTATTACTTTGTGCGATTTTGTGACATTCAGCTAAATGCAAATTACTCCTCATTACGTTATTTTGTTGGCTTGGTTTTTGCTTTTCATCCACATATTTATAAACATATGATAGCAATTACTGTATCAGTAAGAATAATAATCCAGCAAAGCAAAGCCAATAATCATCGTGAAGAAGAGTATAGGAAGAACTAAATTAAATCAGAAAACTATAGTCAAGCTACAGTGAAGAAATAGCCTTTTTCAATACCATTCTTATAGTAGTCTCTAAAACATTAATAACTACATGTTCACAACAAGAAAATTTGATAGTTGAAAAGAAGCAGTACTAAATGCCTATTATTACAGCAATGCATATTATTAATGAACATAATAAAATACGTGAATTAGCAATACAAAGTAGAATACCATATGAGGAAAACTTAATAGCCTTGCAAGGGAGGAGGTGGAAACCCCATTGCTTGAGTTATTTAAAATAGGAGAAAATGCAGCTTTTTAAAGAAGCAGTCTGTACTGCAGGATTTTGTGCCGGACTGAATATTACAGTGTTCTTTCAAAAGCAGACAGAAGTGGATAGTGAATTTTGCAGATTATGATGGCAGTGTGAGTCAGGTGCTGAGTGTTTAATATCACATATGTAAGCTGATCTTTTGAGAGTATCATCAGTGAGTCCCAAAGGAATGGAGATACAGATACTTATTTATTTTTTAATTTATTTTATTAGTGCCAGTGACCAATTCTGAAATGCCAGTTCTGAATTGCCCTTAAAATGCCTCTAAAATTATTTTGTTGGAGGTGGTTTAGTGCCCTTAGAAATGTTAATTATAACAAAGGATGGGAGGAACAGTACCTAGTGAGGTGTATGTGCTCTTTCTGTTGCTCTGTGAGAATGACATGAGAAAGAAAATTGGTCATCACATTTTCATGGAATCATAGAATTGTTCGAGTTGGAAGGGACCCTTAAAAGTCATCTAGTCCAGCTCCCCTGCAATGAACAGGGACACTGACAGCTAGAGAGACTGGTCCAGCCTGGCTTTGAATGTCTCCTAGGATATGGTGACCACTACTTCTCTGGACAGCCTGATCCAGCACCTCACTACTATTACTGTAAGAACCTTCTTACTTATATCCAAACTAAATCTCTCCTCTTTTAGTCTGAAACCATTTCCCCTTGTCCTATCAACCAGAACCTGCTAAAGAGTCTTCCCCCTCCTCATTTTTGTCTCCCTTTAGATATTAAAAGGCTGCTAATGGGTCTCCCTGGAGCCTTCTCTTCTCCAGGCCGAGTAACCCCACATCATTCAGCCAGCCTTGCTTCACAGTGGAGATGTTTCATCCCTTGGATCATTTTGTGGCCTTCCTCTGAATGTGCACCAGCATGCTCATGTCTCTCCTACACTGAGAACTCCACATCTGGATACAGAACTCCAGATGTCTCACATACAGAGCAGAGGGGCAGGATCACCTCCCTCAACCTGCTGGCCACACTTCTTTTGATGCAGCGATTGACGTTCTGGGTTGTGAAAGCACATTGCTGGCTTATGACCAGTTCACAATTTGCCAGCACCCCCAAGTTCTTTTTGATAGGGCTGTGCTCTCTCCTTTCATTCTCCAGCTTATATTGATCATGGGGGATGGTGTGACTGAGGTACAAGATTTTGCACTTGACCTTGTCGAATCACATGAAGTTCTCCTGTGCCCGCTGTTTGAGCTCAAGGTTTACAAATTATGCTTTCTTTTTGAGGGATAATGTATTTGATAGTTTCCTAGGGAGAAGATGTATAGAATATTAATTTCTCACAGATTTTCAGGATATAAACTGAATGTCATTAGATGGGTATTGCATACTCATACATTTGCTTACTTTGTAGTATACTCAATTTTTATTAAATTATAAGTTTTCAAAACAGTTTTGTTTCATCTTGAACTGACATTTTCAGAGTCAAGGCGATTGAAATTTACCAACTTGACTGCACTTTTTAATTCAAGTGCACATTTGAAAAAATTGAAAAAGCTGTTAACAATAGCTTAACAACAGCTCAACAATTTGAGAGCCAAGAGTAATGTAGAGTTGAAGTAATTCCTCTCTTATCAGGGACTACAAAAATAATCTGAGGATTAAATAGAGCTTCAGAAGTAGACCAAAATAATAGAGCTGATATTTTTTGCTTCACTACCCTCTTCAGTGAGACAACTACACTTATTTATTTACTTATTTTCCCCTGAAAAATGTAAGTCAAAGTGCTAATGCATTCACAGGAAAGCTGTGGGTGCTTTTTGTTGTTAATTTATTTTGAAATTTTTGTTTGTTTCTTTTTTTTTTTTTTATTTTAATTTCAAAAGGAGAAAGATTCACGATCAGGAGAAATATGGCAACTATTACCAAAAACAAACAAGAAAACAAAAAAACATCAGCACAATTTCATCTATTTTCATAGTTTTCTGGACTGGGCTGATCATGTCCAAAATAGATTTCCGTGAAGTAAGCTGAGAAAAGACATTTATATATTTGTTGTAACTGAGTTGTAAAATCATTAAGTGTCTACATATTTCCAGACGTAAAAATAAATCAAGAAATGCATTTTGTAAAATACTAGACTGAGGCAAAACATAATGATTTTTACCTGTCCGTGAGAAAGTAGACCAGATAGATAAGCATGGGTGGGTCCAATTCAAAGTTGCATTTAACAGCCACAGTATGCATTCCACAGTCCTCGTGCTGTAGTGGCATAGACAGTATCATTCATTCAGTGATTTGATCTAACAAAGTCAAAACAATTTTCTTAGATTCTTATAAATCTATATATTTTGTATATTCCATTTTAATTAATAATAATTAATAATTTATTAATATTTAATTTTAAATTAATTAAATTAATAATTTTTATATTCCATTTTTTAGGCTTGTATTTCTTGCATTCTGTGATCCGTAGATAATGTTCTTAATCTGTAGCTTACGGGAAGAATTCTGTCTTTAATATAGCTGACGTTCACTTAATAAAATAAAGTGGGAGTCAAGGAAAAGAACAACATATTATATTGCAGATGGTTTTTTTTTTACTTTGTTTTTGTTGTTGTTTTTTTCTCAGCGTATCTTGGTTCATGGATCTTTCAAGATAGGGGCTACAGCTTTAGGATTGCTACTAATCAACATTCATTATGTTTCTCTTTCACATGTACTAAAGCATACATATATTACTAACATACTTATTTTTTAATACCTGTGGTGTTTTTTTTTCACAGTTAATGCTTTGTGATTTTAGAAGTTTACCTCAACACAAATAAAGATGATGTACACCAATAAATGAGCTGAGTAACTTCATCGTGAATTATTCATTGCTATACATAAAGTAAGACATCTTTACTGCTTTTAAGAATTCTTATTCTTGCACCAAGATCAAAGCAGACATAATTGGAATGATGCTAACAATGCTATAAAATACAGAAAATTGAGGGATGGAGGGTGCAGACCTTTCAGATTGTAGCAGAACAAATCTTGAAAAAAGAGTGCTTTCACAGATACCAAAAAAAAAAACCCAAAACAACAAAACAAAGAACAAAAAAAAAACCCCTTCAAATAGAGAAATTGCTGTGGAGTATTTTGACATTGTGTTTATCAGAAATTCAGTGAGTCAGAAAGAAAATCAGACCTGATATGTTAAAGATTTTTCATATATAAGCATATATGTGATGGCAAGAAAGTATACCGTTTAATAGTGGCTCACTTTCTTCTTCTCTACCGCTATATATTTTCACAAAAACAAACAAACAAAAAGCCAATAATAATAAAAAAGGAGCATTAACCTAGAGCTCTTCTGGTATGAAATACTTGTTTTCTCACCCTCTATCCTTCTGCTGGAGAATCTCAGATGTAATGATGGATTTACCAACCAAATCTCCATGAGACCATGTCACTGCTTTTTCAGCAGTCCATTTGAGTCCATATTTTTATTTGGTGTAAATTGCAAGAAAGCCTATGAAGTTTATCCAGGAAAAATTCTGCATTTATTAGAAATTGCTCTCTAAATCCCAACTGTTTTATCTTTTTCACAAGAGAAAGAACAGTCTCTTGTTGTAGAGATGGAATGCAAGAATGAATCCCATTTCATGAGTTGCTGCAATCCAGTTGTGACTTTATTCTGGGATTAAATTTGGGCTCTTTGCTCTTCCTTGCTAGGTCCCATCATAAGTCAACTTAGGGTTTCTAGGGTGAAAGAATATATGGTGTTCTCTTGCATGTCTCCTGAGAGGAATGACTGGGAGACCAGGTGCATCCAGCGGTGTTGAAGAGCTCCTGTTAGGTAGAATCTAAAAATATTCTTGCCACAGTGATTATAAACCTTTTTTCCTCAATAGAGAAAAAGCTGAGAAATACACCATTTTCCAGCATTCTCTTTAAATGTGCTGAGTGGCACTGAAGTGTTTCATGGTTTCTTTTGCTTTGATATTGTTACTGATTTAGGGTTAACAGTGCCTTTGTGTACCATCTGGAGACAGAAATCTTTCTGTAAATCTATCAGAAGGCAGCAATTCCCTTGGGAACTAGGTTAGGGTAATGAGTCAGAGACTATGCTCTTGCAAGTCTCTGGACACTAAATCTTCCTTTAAATGTGCATCAGAAGGCAGAATTTGACCCTTAGCAATGAATCTGAATAAATATAGAGGGTGTAAGAGTTACTTTCTCATTGCATTACAGCAGAGCTTCTTAAATTAAAAAAAAAAGGGAGAATAAAATCAGTCCCTAAATATTTTCATGAGCACTTTTTATTTAAAGAACTAAATTATCTCCGCTTTTTTTTTTTTTTTTCAGACAACACTGGGTTTGAACTATTATACTTGGCTCAGTTATCATCAAGAGTACTACTGAGTCTCAAAACTTCTGTAATCAGCTGACATTTTCTGAGTGTTTCTCTGTGACTTACTCCCAGTGTAACATAGGAATGGGTACTGTTTCCTTGGTGTTTTAAAAAGACAAAAAAAAAAAAAAAAACTGTTTTTCTTCGATAATAAAATGGCAACAAGAACTTAAAAGCAGAAAAAAATGCCATTCAGTTAAAAACATTTTTGTTCACTAAATATTGTTATGTTTTAAATATTCACAGTACTTTTGTAAAATACTTTCACAAATGATTTACTTTTATGCCTCTCTTTGCTCTTTAGTTTAGATCTTCTTTGGTCTGCATAACTGCTTTTTTAGTACTACTCTTATACATCTCTAACAGCAGCTCCAACACATGCCTAATGCAAAGATATGTCAGCATTTATCCATCTGAATTATGGAAGCTACTGCAATTGAGAGCACTGAAATTAGGGCTACAATTACCTACTTTTTGTTCTTGAAGAAGTAGGTGTTTCCAGAGGATTAATCATTTATCCTCCGGATGTAGTATCTGTCTCTTTGTCAAAGTCTGTATAAACCTACCATGTTTTCAGCTATTACCTGAAGTTAACTTGACTAAACTGCTGTGCCTTAAATCCTAAGCAGAGTGACCATCGACAGGCAGATTTTGAGATTTAGTTTGAAAAGGGAAATGGCAGAGCAAGTTTCTTCACAGTAACAAGTCTGTGTGCAACAATCCTGAGGCCATGACTGTGCATGAGGCCATGGCTATGCATAGCTAAGCACTGAATACTTGCTCATTCAGTGCTTGACACTGCTGCTTAGACTGCCAAGAAATGTCACAGTTCTTCTGGATATTTTATAGGAAGGACAGACCTAGCCACAAGGAAGTTAACTAAGAAATGAGAGAAAAGGGAAACAGCAAAGAATTAAATTCAGTTCAATGAATAGTGGAATATTACTGACCAAATACAAATGCCAGCTTCCACACTAGAACTGTTTAGTTTGGATGTGTGCATTTGTGGTGGTTTCACTCTGAGAAAGAGCTAAACTCCCACATCTACTCACTTAGTACCCCTCCTCAAAGAAAGAAGGTATAGAGCAAATACATTAGGGAAAAAAAGTCAAAGTTGAGATACAGATAACTTCAAATAACTACAGATCCCATTGTCTGACTTCACTCTCTCTGAGGTACTATGATGCCATACCACTTACTTTACCAGGCTTAGGGTGGTTTTTTGAGCAGTAACATTATTCACTGGATATGTTTCCAGCCACCTGTTAATTGCTTCTACCATGGTGAGTATGTAGCAATTGCACTGGTAGATTCAGTTCTGTAATTCTGTGATCTAGTGAAATGGTCCAATATAGTCAATTTGCCAGACCTAATCATATCAAAATCCTAGCCACTGTCCCCTATGCCCCTATACATGGTTTGCCTGATCTCATCACATAATTTCTCATTCATGGATGACTTGAACGATGGCCTCAGTGTTCACATCCACCCATATCTCACCCTAGATGTCCTGATGTTTTATGGGCTCATTGAGCAGCTCATCCTTACTTTTCCAGTCCATTTTGACATGAGCCTCTTAAATTTTTTAATATTAGTTCATCTGCATAGTATTCTGATGATCTTCAGTGGTATGATTCCTGGGCATATGAGCATCCACATACATCTTACATCAGTGTTTTCCTATTGGGTATCAGTGTCTTGTTACGGTGCAGCAACCCAGATGGGTTTGTCTCTGCTCTGCCAATTGTTCTGCTTCCATTTCAATCCCCCATGAGCATTTGCCACCATCCATGAGTCAGTACAGAGTATTGACCGCTTTTATCTTCAAGCAGTTCTTAGGGCTAGTTGTATGGCTTTCACCTCTTCACACTGACTCTATTTGCCTTTCCAATAGCTTACACACAGCAGCTTTCCACATTCAGTAGTTTCCTACAACCCGTCAGGATACATCAGTGAATAAAACATAATACTTTCCATCATGTGACAGTTTGTTAAGTGGTGCTTGACACAAGTTACCTCCTCAGATGATACTCCAAAATCTATTTTCTGGCCAGTTCATCATCTCTTTCAGGTGTGGTGGTTCACTTACCTGGTCAAAATGCAATTGAAAGAATAGTCTTCCTTTGCACCTGACAGGAGTAACCTCCGGAGGATGAAGACCTATGCCTCTTGCTCTCTATATAGTTTTTTCTCTATATACCATTCTCTAGAGAGAGATCCTCTGATTCCTCTAATTCCTGCATAATGGCTCCAGTATCCTGGTATCAGAGCAGCCAGGTGAGAATGTGCTCATGCGGTTGATGGCCTAAAATCCCTTCACATATTTCACAGCTCGTTCAGGAATAGGGATCTGGTGACTTTTGAATAGTGTGTATTATCTGGTCATCATGTTCAGAGACCTTTTCCTCCCTTTGGGGGTGCTGAATAGTGCTAATTATTGTGTGTTAGGTGAATTCCAGGCCCCAGCACAGTAACTTTGGCACTGCCAGGATCTGGGTGTATCTCTTTAAAATACCTTATCTTTTTGTTTGTTGGTTGGTTGTTTTGTGTGTGTGTGTTTGTTTGTTTGTTTTGTTTTGTTTTGTTTTTGTGTTTGGATTCTGCACTTGTTTAGAGGTGAAATTCTAAACAGTCAGATGGGTACCATACCATGATGGGTACCTACCTGCCCATATCCTCCCACATTCCTCTCTATCCACTATCACACTGACACAAGGCTGATTCCTCTGTACCATTACCAAAACAATTGTTTAATCTAAGGAAAAATCAGAAACATGTTATGGAGACCTAGTACTAGGAGCAGGTGAGTTACCCAAGGATGTTCAAAATACTCAAAAGCTTTTAATTAACCCATAAGGAAAAGGAGAAGAGGTAAGGTTCCTTATATTTTCCATCAACTGACTACCAGGGAAGAAAAAAGAGAGTGTACTTGTTAATATTCTTCAAGAGATGGTTCCCAAAGTACAGAGAAGATGATAGTGCAGGGCTCGAATACCAGATTAGGCTCAAGGCCAATACTTCACAGCACAGAAAAGTGTAAAAAAAACAATCACAGCCGTTAACAAGCTTGCAGGTCTGATATAAAGCAGAAGAGAGAACACAGCATGGATTACATAAAACAGGATCACAAAGAATATTAGAAGCAAACTAGTCAACATTGTGGCAAGAATTTATTACACAAATAAGTTTCCTCTAGACTGTTCTGGACTAATCTGTTCTTAATTGAAAGCTTTTGAGCTCCAAGTTGGGTTGAGCCCAAAAGGACTTTGCTCTTTTCACCCTGACTGTCAGCTAAACTCTGCCACAACTTTTGCACTACCCTTTCTCAAAGGAACAGACAGGAAAACAGAAAATATGATTAAGAAAGCATTTTCATGAGTTAAGTATAATTTAATTAGGAAGAAAATTAATAATAATAAAAGCAAGCTAAGCCTGAATAGGAGCAAAGAGAGAAAAAAAAATATTATTCTCACTAACAAGAGATGTTCAGCCATGCTCTAGGAAGCAGGACCTCAATATTCCTCAGTATGAATAACCTCAATAGTAGTTGTTCAAGAGGACAGAAGTTTTAATAACTAATACTCCCTTTCTTACTTTATTGCTGACTGTGACATCATGTGAGTTATCCTTTTGGTTGGTATTGGTCAGCTGCCTTGGTAATGTCCCCTCCTGCATCTTTTTCATCCCGTAGCCTACTGCCTTTGAAGAGGTTTGGAGAGAGCCTGAATTCTCTGCCAGCACTGCTTAGCAATAGGTAAAACATTGGTGTGATATCAACACTGTTCTACCCCCTAATAGAGAACATAACACTGTACGGGGTGCTGTGAGGAATGTTAACTCCATCACAGCATGATCCAATACAATTCTGTTGTCAAAATTACTTTCCCATTATTTAGGGTTTTGTAAATTTTCAGAGAAAATCTTCAGAAATTGAATTGGTCACTAATGAGTGTTGGAAGTCATGGCCAGACTGTGGTTTAGGAATCAGCAATGAGATTTTAAATTAAAAAAAAAGTAAATTATTCTTTCATCCAGTTTTATTTATAACAAAACTTGTGTGAGTTCCTTGAGCTAACTTGAATTTTAAGATAAGTAGCCAGTATCCATCTCTTGGAAAATAATAAAATAAAAAAAAAAAAGTTGAATGTTTTCTGTTTCAAAAATTCAGTAATGAAGTATTCAGTACAGCTGTTGACAAAAGTATGTTTTTAGCTAATACCCTAACTGGGAAAAAAATAAATAAATAAATATCATTAGTTATTTCTAATACTGATTTATCTTTATTGTTGGTTCTAACTTCAAGGAATCATTTCACCCAAGAGCAAAGAATAAAATTTATTTATTTATTTATTTATTTATTTTTGCGAAGGGCTAAAGCAAAAATGAAAGATCCCTCCAAATAGAAGAGAAACATGAAAGAGAGAGCCTGGAGCACAATCAACACTTAGTCAGTGTCAGTAAAGTTGTACTTTTTTTATCAGATTGGGAAAAAAAATAGATATCAAGGTGATTATTTCTTTCTCATTAATGAGGTAGAGCTGGAACACTTCCAATTTCACGGAATTTAGGTATGAGTAAAATGAAACCTGGACTGTATTAACCTCATAATCAGTCTTCCTGTTAATCATGTATTTGTGTATAGTTAAGTTTTATTTCAAGATTGTTATATTTAGCAAAGTTGTTTCTTTTTTTTTTCTTTTCTTTTTTTCTTTTTTTTAATTTGCCCAGAAAGCTTCTGTGTACTTCTTCCTTAATTGTCTGAGGGACTCATTTTGTCATTGCTATTGAGCATAGCGTTTCCCACAACAACCCTGTAATAATTTCTTTGTGGCACAGCCATCTGATTTACACTTTATATATTGTTTCTGTCAGTAAGCTATCACATAACAAATCTACAAGATGCCTGTTCATATGAGGTCACCTCTGAAAGTAATCCTTACTATTTTGTTATGTTTACCCACAATATTATAGGGAAATGTTGGTGGTATGGCAGAAGGTGTTGAACCTTCCTGCCAATATTCTGTTACATTTTCTTCCTATGTGACAGCTAAGTTTTAATCTGCATGTAGGAGTAGGAAGACCTAAAGAGAAAGATAATTCAATTTTTGTATTTAATTTTATTTATTTTCTGGTTCTGCTCAGAATGAATACTTTTTACCCACAGAAGATGACGAAAATCTTCTTTTTCAACCATATTTTACATTTCTCAGGTCTGCTAACATTTCTGGTTGATCAGAGAGAGAAAAGTCAGGGCTTTCATTATGTTAAACATGCTCAGTAAGTCCCTTCCCTTCCCTTCCCTTCTCTTCCCTTCCCTTCCCTTCCCTTCCCTTCCCTTCCCTTCCCTTCCCTTCCCTTCCCTTCCCTTCCCTTCCCTTCCCTTCCCTTCCCTTCCCTTCCCTTCCCTTCCCTTCCCTTCCCTTCCCTTCCCTTCCCTTCCCTTCCCTTCCCTTCCCTTCCCTTCCCTTCCCTTCCCTTCCCTTCCCTTCCCTTCCCTTCCCTTCCCTTCCCTTCCCTTCCCTTCCCTTCCCTTCCCTTCCCTTCCCTTCCCTTCCCTTCCCTTCCCTCCCCTTCCCTCCCCTTCCCTCCCCTTCCCTCCCCTTCCCTCCCCTTCCCTCCCCTCCCCTCCCCTCCCCTCCCCTCCCCTCCCCTCCCCTCCCCTCCCCTCCCCTCCCCTCCCCTCCCCTCCCCTCCCCTCCCCTCCCCTCCCCTCCCCTCCCCTCCCCTCCCCTCCCCTCCCCTTCCCTTCCCTTCCCTTCCCTTCCCTTCCCTTCCCTTCCCTTCCCTTCCCTTCCCTTCCCTTCCCTTCCCTTCCCTTCCCTTCCCTTCCCTTCCCTTCCCTTCCCTTCCCTTCCCTTCCCTTCCCTTCCCTTCCCTTCCCTTCCCTTCCCTTCCCTTCCCTTCCCTTCCCTTCCCTTCCCTTCCCTTCCCTTCCCTTCCCTTCCCTCCCCTTCCCTCCCCTTCCCTCCCCTTCCCTCCCCTTCCCTCCCCTTCCCTCCCCTTCCCTCCCCTTCCCTCCCCTTCCCTCCCCTTCCCTCCCCTTCCCTCCCCTTCCCTCCCCTTCCCTTCCCTTCCCTTCCCTTCCCTTCCCTTCCCTTCCCTTCCCTTCCCTTCCCTTCCCTTCCCTTCCCTTCCCTTCCCTTCCCTTCCCTTCCCTTCCCTTCCCTTCCCTTCCCTTCCCTTCCCTTCCCTTCCCTTCCCTTCCCTTCCCTTCCCTTCCCGCTTACTAACTTGTAATTTATTACATTTATTTAGTATACAGATATACATGCACATTCCAGCATCACAGAGAAACATGGAAATATATCATAGGTAATATACTTGGGAGTTACAAGTCTAGCTCTATAAAGAGATAGTGGCTGACTCAGAGAATCCTTATTCCCCAAGTATCTAGATACTCTATAATTCTAATGTTTCACAAGCCCCATGAGGCATGTGTAAAGAATGCAATTCACAAGAACCAATCCTAAGCACTGTGATTTATTTATTTAGCAACTTATCATGTACTTGTCATTTTCTAATGTATAGCTTAGATGTACATACTTCAAGGAAGAGAAGAAAGGAGCAAGAATCTCCACTGAGTTCATGTGCAGACTTATATTTAGCTTGGGGCTGCATTCATCCCAAAGAGGAATGTCCTTTGAGCTTTCACTTCTTTCAGGTGTATTGTTTCTCTCACTGGATTCATAGGTGAACGTGTCCTGAGAGCAGGGATTAAAGCCACTCTCACCGTAAGTAGTACAGAATGAAAAGCTTTTGTACTTAAAACAAAACAAAACAAAAAAACAACAAACAGCTCACTGATTAAAAAAAGAGTTCACTTTTCTTTCTTTCAGTGATTGATAAAGCTTGAGTGCATAAGTATAAAGGCTGCTCTGAAAGTAATATTTCTTATTTTATTATGTTGGGGTACAATATCAGAGGCAGATGTCGGCAGTGTGGCATCAGAGGCTGAACCTTCCCAACAGTATTCTGTTTCATTTTGTTGCTGTGCAACAGATGGCAGCAGAGGGGCAGCCTGATCAAATGGTATCTGACATGGAAGTGCAGATGAAGCAAAGATGTGCAATTGAATTCCTCCATATGGAAAAAATTGCACTCATCTATGCTTGCTGAATATTTATGGAAACCAAAGAGTGGATGTGAACACAGTGAGGTGGTAGATAGTGCATTTCAGCAGTGGTGACAGTGATGTGAAAGATAAACCATGCTCTGGACAGCCATGCACAACTGCCAGAGCATAAAATGAAGAGCATCTTGATCAGCTCATCTGTGTGAATTGGCAAATTATGACCAAGAAACTATGTATGAATCTGAATGTCAACATCAGAAATGAAGGTGACAACATTGGACTATCACAAATTTTGCACCAAGTGAGTCTCATTAATATTCACACAGCAACAGAAGGAACATAGTATTCAAGTTTCTCAGGACCTATTGAACCAAAATGAGGCTGAAGGTGATAGTTTCCTGGATTGCATTATTACAGATGACAAGACAGTGTCCCCACTACCAGCTAATGGCAGTCTGTGGAGTGAATTCCTCATCTAAGAAAAAAATCGAGATACAGCCCCGAGTGAGTAAACTTATGTGCACTGTCTTTTGGGATAGGAAAAGAGTGATTCTTCTAGATTTCCTGGAACACTGAACAGCCATTAACTCTAACTGCTACGTCATGATGCTAAATAAGCTGAAAGTTTGAACTTCCAGAGTCAGGAGAGAAGAAGACAACCTTTCATTTGCAACATGGTAACACCAGACCCCACACCACTTTGAAGACCATAGAGAAAATTGGTAGCCTTGGCTGGACTGATCTGCCATGCGCACTATACAGTCTGGATTTGGCACCTTCTGACTTCCATCTGTTCAAGCCAATGAAAGATGGACTGCATGAGTAATGTTTTCCTAGTGTGATGCTATCATAGCAGCTGTGAAACAGTGGGTGACCTCCACTGGTGCAGATTATGAGTGTGACATGCAGGCTCTTGTTCATCACTGGTGAAAATGCTTAGCTAATAGTAGTAATAGGGACTATCTCAATCTCTTTCTTTTTAGAGCATCTTTCCCTGCTGAAATTCTGTGAACTATTTAAATATCTGTTGAACTGGAAAAGAGATGAGACAGATTCTTATTTCGTATATAAAATGATGAATATTTCTCCAGGAAGGTTGACTATTTGGCTTAAAGTACTTCCTTTCCACCTGAAAATGGATCACTTTCCAGATAGAAAGGCAGAAGAACTACAAAATAACAAAACTGAAAAACATGTGATTCATCACAGCTGCTAAGACTGGGTTTCTGAAATAAATATTTTGTTTTGTTTTATTTTGTCTTTTATGTATGGAATGTATAAATACTCCTCTAAGTTGTGACTGAAATACTGCAACAAACATTCTGGATAGCCCAGAAGACTCTGTCAAGCCATTTATCCATTCCGATAGCTATTTGACAGTCGAATTTCATCTCTCTTACAGAACCATGGCTGGATTCTTCTTTTTCTTTTGGACATTTCTCAGTTCCTTTAGGCCTAGCCACACGACAGTGGAGCCTATAGCAGGTCTCTTGCTTTCTTTTATGTCCACCATCTGCAATTCACAAAAAGTTTTTAATTGTCATTCTTTGTGGAAATGACTTTGTCTGTTAGTGTGTGCTGAATTTTATGGATGCTGGTGAATCTACCGAAAGAGAAGCCACACAGGAGTCCATGAATACAATATGATCATTGATCTACTTTTGGATTTGAACATGCTTTTTTTTCTGTGCTGGAAAATTAATATGCATAGAGGATAAACTTCCACATTTCTTGAAGAATACCCTCTGGAAATCCACAGAGTTACATTTGCAATTTAGTCTTCTGTTAGGTTTAACTTCAGCCATGGCACTGAGGCACATTACAAAATTCTTGTTGCATGTTGTTGGCATTCTTGGACAAGCTAAGATGGCATGAACTTCTGTGATCTCAAGCTAGAAGGAAAGCCTGAATCAATTCCCAGGCAAAGCCTCCTTCATCTGCACATGAACTAGACTTACAGGCAGTTACAGAGTCCAAAGTGGAGGTATGGTTTTGACAACAGAAGATATTTCCATAATCCTGTTATAAAATCAGTTTAGGAGATTAACAGCTCTTATCTATGACTTATTTTGAATCAAGCTTATTATTAATTAAAGCTGATGGAACTACTTTATTTTATGCCAGCTGAAGATTTGCACTAAGTATGCACTTAGTTCGACCATCACATATTTTCACAATAAATGTTCGAATAAGTGTAATGTGTATTTACAGTATGACTCACGGAAAGTCATGGAGGCCTTCATTAATTACTTATTATTCTATGACTGTTACAGAACTGTCATTCTTCTGTTAGCGTAACTGAGTGAAAGTGATGGCTGCACCTCTCTAGCTACTGAGCTATTTTGCACTGAAGCTGATTAGTAAAGCAGGTCTTAGTGTGAGAACAGTGCATTTACTGGTCGTTCCTGCATGCCTCGAGGGCTACCAGTCAAGCAAACAGAATATTGAGGTTGTTAACACTGGCAATCAAACAAGTTTTAAATAGAATGAAAATAGAGACATGAGAGTAATAGGAGCTTCCAGGAGGGGTATTTTGTGATTGAAGTGTAAAGAGACAAATAGAGTCAAAGAAGTAGGTGATGATAGCTTTCCTTTTTAATTTAGCATCATTTCAGATAAAAAGCTTACCCTGAGAATTCCTCATTCTGAATCCCAGTTTGACTGCCAGTGTAAAATTCCCTCTTTCCTGAATTTCTCTTACCATCCTCTCATATAGTCCCTGCTTTAGAAAGATACTTTTGCCTATTGATTAGTGTGTTAGAAAACTACAAGTTGGTGATTTTCTTGGGTTAGCATTACTACAGGCAGATCTTAAAGGTGTTACTGGCAACAAGGAAATATGCAGTTCTGTAACTGGCTGGTCATTAATTTGTCTAATTATAATGCTATTCATGTTTTCTCTGTTATCTTCAGTTCCATCCTATAAGCTCATGGACATCTTAGACATCCTTTTTTAGTAATAATTTGTGATAGCTTATTTTTTTATTTGTTTGTTTGTTTAAATTTTTGTTTTTTCTTCTTATTTTGTGAACTTTTAATATCTTCAGATATTACAGTTTGGCTCTGTCTGATACTGAACATAAAATGAAACAGATTAATATTTACTAGATGCTGCAATATTAAAAACCTGAATATCTGAAAGAATTTTATTGATAATAATATTCATAGGTTCATAGGTACATTAGGTTGGAAAGGACCTACAAGACCATCTAGTCCAACCATCCTCCTATCACCCATCTCTACCCACTAAACTACTAAATCAAATCCCTAACTACTAAATCAAATCCCTAAATATTATGATTAAAAGGAGAGATATGAAGCTGTACTCAAAAGAGCTGGATAGTGACACAGCAAATTAAATGTTTTAATGTCTGTGCATCCATGTACTAATGCTGTTGTAAACAGTAGTCTGTTTTATAGCTCCACTGAGATAACATTATACTTTCATATTGAGGGGAGTAGCTGTCAAAACTACAAGAATATCTGAACAAAGGCACTCTCAATTTTTCTTGCCATTTGAAAAATACTGAGCTTTTGATCATGTCAGAATCTATCAGTATGAATAGTTATTGAGTTATTAACAAAAATCCATGTGTTTTGTTCTAAAACCATACAGAATACCATTAATTATTTTATTTGCCTTTTCATCCATTCCTCTCTGCATTTGTGTAATTGCAGACTGCTGTACTTAGTGGAGTGACACACAGCCTTCCCTAGAGCAGAGCCCTTTGGGCACATGCATTATTGTGTTATTCAGCTGGATGGAATATATTGCTCTAGGTCAATGTATCCATGTAGGCAACCACTTAAAAGGGACTGTTCACTTCTACACAGAATACAGCAGGACCCAAACTTTCTCCTGACAGAATTATCAGTACTAAGCTGAGTATATTGTTTAGCAAAGAATGGTCAGAAGATCAGAATGTTTTTGTGCAACTCACATTCAATTATTGAAGAAGTCTAAATAAAAGTATCAAAGTTTGGCGTTTTATATTACATCATCTGAAATGTATACTATCTGGTTATTGCTGGTAGTCTTGTGGTCTTCTGATAATTCCGCACTTATAAGAGATTTGATGATAAGTGTGTTATTCATTAAGCAGAATATTAGGAATACCATCCTAGTTTATGGAAACCATGTCAATGTTATGACTGGGAGAGGTGTCACATTAGCATAGTGCTATACAAAATAGAGTCATATTTCTGTCAAGTCACAGCACATTCAGTAAAACAGTCTTCAGGTAATGTTCCAGAGGGAATCAAAGTTTTACCATTATTTTTCTCCTGTTGCAGTTTTATGGTGCTCATCTTGCTTTTCTACTAAAGTTGGATAAGTGTATGAAACTAACTTGTGCCTTAGCTTCTGCTCAGCAGAAGGATGGAAAGAAAAAGATAAATGGTAGCCAACCCACAGAAATTTAGAGTGTATTTTTTTATTGCAAATTATAAATAATCTGTCAGTCTAAATTTAATATGCATATTTTTATGTTTACATCTCTCCTTCATGTTTACATATTTCCTTCAGAGGCATGAAAACAGGATAACAAATAATGATGCTGCTTCTCCTTGATATTAAAGCTTGTTTAATTATCTTGTCACTGTTTAGTAATGCCTTGGAGAATATTTGAATGATGACTCATTCAAAATCTTTAGGTTATGTGTGGTACTCTACATGAAAAGGGTTAGTAGCAATATTGCAAGAATTACTTAAAATCTGATTTAATCCCTGCAATGTTTTTTTTGTTTGCTTGTTTGTTTTGTAAAGTTTTGTTGGAACGGTAGGAAGCTATCAGAGCTGAAGTGCTCATTCTGTACTGCTTGCTCAGTGCCAGTACTGGAAAAAAAAATAGTCTGCTTAGTCTCAATATTTCTTGAAAATATACTTCCATTAAGAATAGTGGATATTCTGGATTCTTCCATCTTCTTCTGTGCCATAAGATTACATGGCCTAGTAGTCATAAGAAACCAGTATCACAAATCAGTTGGAAAATAGAAAATATTTACACTAGCAATTGCTCTAAATTAAGAGAAAATGGAAAGCTCTGAAAAATTAATGCTGAGTACTCTGTTGAGACAACAAAATTGTATTTTAAAATAGGTAAATGTCATAAAAATGTATTTTCATCTTTGTGTTTCTCTGGCAGAGGAGCACAAATTAATTTTGTTAAAAGCATGCAGGTTTCTAAATCCTTCATTGAATTTCACCAGGGGTAAATAACTGCTATAGAAGTATTTTCATGCTCCCATGGCTGTTCAGCTAAACAGAATTATTCTACTATGTTAGCCAATGTAAATCAAAATTTGTCAATAATCTCTAAGTTGAAGTTTGTCAGTCTCCATGTTTGAGTGAATTCATGTGTAAGGAGGTGTTGCAAAGGCATTTGATTATCTGACTCAAATCTATGTTTCATTTTAGTAAATCAATTGTTTTGCCAGTCTATAGAATAATCAGGAATTTCAGAATGACCGATTTCTCTTCAGATGCCTGGCTATTTAAATTAGGTGTATAACTCCTAAATCAACAGGAGAAATTACTTTGTGAGCACTGAAGTGCAGTTTTAGTTTCACTTAACAGTTATTGTTTGCTTTTTGATGCTGCAGTTTTTACTGAAACAAAACTCTCATACTCACTTTGAAGAAAAAGAAAAAAAAAAGTCTACAAAGCCTTTTTGTTCTTTCTGAGAATTTTACCCAAAAATAGAAGAGTTTGGAACCTCTTATCTAGAGCTAAAAATCTTTGGATTCTTTTCATAAATCTTCCATTGACTGATTATATAATTTTGATCAATTAGTTTCTGTTTCCATTTATCTTTCCATTCCTTGTCTGTTTTGTGCACATAGATGATATTAGTCAAAGGTATGTCTGCTCATAAATTTGCAGAATACGTTGGATACCTGGTTTGATTCAAGAACTCTGGAGAATTCTGTACTCTGTAATATCATACAAAGAGATAAGTCAAATTTACAGAAGTCTTGATAGATAATTATTTATCTTTATAGGCATCAAATAAATTAGACTTCCAGTGAACTTAGAGAAATCTGTATCAATGTAAGATACTTCTGATTATCAGCTAATTATCTGTAATTTCTGCTCAATTGTTATTTTTATGCTTGAGAAACATAATTCTTTGTCTACTCACTCCTACCTGCAATTACACAGAGATTGAGGAAAAGTGCTTAACACTGCACTTAACTATCCTTCCAGCAACACATTATTTAAGACCTGTGTTTACTGACAATACTATAAGCAAATGCTGTGAAGGTTAAGCGGAGAATTAAAAAAAAAAAGTCATCCTCCTACATGTTCTTCCAACAGCATTGTCAGCAAATAACCAGGGCAGGAGGATGGGAGTGTGACATCCAGTGAGTAAGTGCTCTGTTCCAGTGAAGCTGAGAGAAACACAAAAATATCAACAAAATATACATATATATATTTGCATTTTGTGTGATAGTTGCTTCTCTCTAATGAACAATGCAATTTTGTTTTCTGTGTGCAGTTATATTATTGTTAGTTGTACGCAGTTGGATTATTGTTACAATATATATATTTCTATATATCTAAGATTTAGTCCATCTACATCTGTTGCTAATCAAAGGGAAAAAATGTCATTCTTTTTCATGAATGTATGAACCTGAAATACAGATCATAGGGTTAATAAACCAGATGACCCATGCAGTATTCTTTCAATACCTTTAGCAGAATAAAACACTACTTCACTAGCAATGTCATGGTATGAAGGTTCATTTACGGGACCTCTTAGTCTAGTGTACCGTGTATTTTAAGAAAAAAGGAACACCATGTATTTGTAATTTGGCCTTGTTAAAATACTTAGGGCTAAATGGCTTTTGTAAAAATAAAGAACTCATTGTGTAAGAGACAGAAGAATTACTATAAAGGAAGAAATGTATGTTATTATCCATTTCATTGCTACTATTTGTAATGAAAATTTGAAGCAAGATACAGACTACCTTGAGAACACTTACATAAAGTGCCTGCATAAAAAGACTCATTAGCATATTTAGTCCTTATTAATACACTTAGTTTTGCTGGGAACTTACTGCACTGCAAAACAATAGGACTTTCAGCTAAAGTTATTCATAATAGCCAGTAATCAGAGACAGAATACTTTGTCTTTTCCTAAAAAAAATAAATAAATTAATAAACAGGCTGTTGTTGACCAAGGAGGAAATTACTTCAACAGCTAGGGAAATTAGTGCACTCTGCCACTGAATGCTCAGAGGAATAAATCCAAATGCATTAGCAAAAGTTCTTCATTTTTAAGTCAGTTGTAGAAATATACAAGAACTCATTAATAGGAAAGAAGAAGGGAACAGAATACGTTAACAGTTATTTTCTAAATATTTTTTTCTTACAAATGTTTATTTATAAAGGCTTGCATTAATGCATTTTGAATTTCTTTTTGTAGCACTGATTGCTTGCATCTATAATTATTACTCAGGTCAACTTACTGATAATACGTGCAATTTTAAATAAAACTCTTTGAAACTCTTTGGGAGTATGTATTCCAAATGATTGAATATATTTTAAAATAATATTAAATATTTTCTTTTGTTTTACAGAAAAGATTCTGAGTATTAACTATGTGATGTATCTCTGTGTACACAGCAATTACAGTACCTTTTCCTAAGGGCAATGGAGTACGTTCATTTTCACATTTATTAGAATGAATTTGCTTTTTCTGTCTCTAATATTACTGAGAGTCATTTTAGGGTAGATACTTATCTTTCTTTAAGCAAAGCCCACACAAGGGAGCTGTGGGAAAAGAAAGACATAGCAAATAAATTCATCATCATATATATATTTTAAAAATTAAAATTATCTTGCCTTTGAGTCAAAGAATTACCATAGTAATATTCAATAAGCTTTTCCTCACTGGCTGTAGTACTATATTTAACAGAGTTTTCAGCTATACAACACATTTGTCTGCAATACTATTTTGTATCATCACCATATCATCTCATGCAAGAGTGGGTAATGGAAATTATTATTGTAGTGCTACCCAGTGACGCTAATTGGACTAGCTTACTTTACTTCTATTGAGGAAAGAGGATTGTCTAAAAATTGTTTTAGAATACTTGCAGGAGAAACAAATACAATGCATAATGTATTCATTTGTCTGAGCTACTAATAATTTTTTGTCTTTGCAGAATGCTATTAAAGTGCCTAAGCATATGGGGCATAAAATTGCATTTTGTATTGAACTAAAGAGATACAAAAAGAGTCAAAAGATTAATGAGAAAGGTTTAGAACTGAAGGTTATAGGAAGATGAGTGGATGATCACTACATAAGGAAAGAAATCCACGTCATCTTGACTGACAGTCACTTAAAATCATAATTTATTATTCTCATTGCTGTCATGAGGTTGCTTACCAATTCATAGAAGATTTACTAGTTACATTTTTTTCCTTTGTCTTAGTCAAGAGTTAAAAATGATTCCTGGATACAGCTAAAAGGATCACCTAATGAAATGCTGGCTGTTCCATTTTATCATTAGCTAAATCACACCTGCAGATAATCCATCTGGATTATAGTTCTTGTAAACATGTCTCCAGCCAGTGATATCCATATGGTCATTTAAATGGGTATCTGGGACTTGAAATGTGATCCCAGGGGTACCTAAGGCAATATACCTCCTCAAATGTGTATCTGCCTACTGTGTATTCCAAGTTTAGAATCAAACTGTTAATACTATCATTTATTCTTTCATTGTCTTTGCACAAAGAAAGCTATTACGTATTTGTTGCAAGAGAGGTGCTGAGAATATTTGTGTATATAATAACATGCAGGTGTTTTTTTTTTTTTGTTTTTTTTTCATGAACTGTGAGTGAAATAGCTGCAGGCTTTTTTACCCAGAGGCCTTTTCTCAAGGTAGAGGAGCTATTTCATTCCTCATTGAGTTTATAGTAATGCTAATAGGAAGTGAGATATCACATATCTCCTGTTCTCCTCAAACAAATGGTAGGTTTTTGAATTTTTTTCATTTCAGCAAATATTTGGAAGAAGACTACAGGCTGTGTCTCAGAATCCCAGAGGCAAATTGTTGCCAAATTATATCTGTTTCCAAATCATTCAGGATTTTTGTTTCTCACAGTTTTAGTTTATTTGAATGACTTTGTAAATTTAGCATGGTTTTTCCCATAGTAACTGAGGTTTCTGAAAGCTAGGCTTTTGTTTGGGTCTGAGTTCATGCTTGAAGAAAGGAAGATGAGAGGTCAGGCATGCATCCACTCCAGTGCACAGCCCCTAGGAAACTTGCATAAAAGTAAATATACTGGAATTTGGAGGTAAATCAAAACTCAGAAAACCAGATTAACCTCTTGTGACTGCTAAGCCTCAGGGAATCAAGTCAGAGTATTTTATTATTGAAGTAATGGTGCTACAAACTGGAAATTTGGACACAGGACCATAAAAATGGGCATCCATTGAAAAGATACTCTTTGCTGCAATTGAATGTAGGTTAGATGCTGACTTGTCTTTTTATGGGGTCACATGTATACGTATGTGCAGGGTGCTTAGAGTTGATTATATTTATCACCAAAGATGAGTTATTCATTTTAGAATTTTTACGTGTGAAAGAGAAGGCTGCTGCTTTCTGTACATTACGTATGGTAGTAAGGGCCAAGTGAAATGTTAACATATGCATTTCCTGTAGATGGAAATGTCTGCTCTGTGTCTCTTGGAATGAGGATGAGCTGGTTCTGTGTTGTCAGTGCTCAAACTCTCACACTGTTTAGAGCTACAAGACTATGAAACGGCAGGAGGGTTGATAGATATTGAAAAAATCATATGCATTATTTTTTGAAGTTAATGGTTTCCTGTCAATGAACTTCCACCTCACAGACTTGAAACTGCTTTTAGAATGAGTTCACATACTTACCAGAGTTCACAAAGTGACAGGGGAATGCAAAATAATTCTCTGCTGTCTCCTTGATTGGATTTATTATCCCTTGTCTTAAGACTTCATGGGGTCAGCAGTGAAAGAGGTACTTTCTTCGGTACTTAAAAAGAGACAACAAACCATTTAAATAATTAAAACTAATGCTTTCAATGAAGTTCTTATTTCTTTTAGATAAATAATTTCCTAATCAATAGCAGCTAGCTCTAGTATTTTTTATGTTTAGTTATACTGCAGAAAATATATTCTTAAACTTTACTAATCTATCGCGCAAAGCTTATTGAATTTTTAACTATTATTTGCTGTAAATATGTTTGGGTGTTACATGAATGCTACAGATTCATCTTACCAACACATGCCCAGCATCAGGGAGCAGCATAGGGTAGGTGTTGAAGGTTCTCTTCTAATTATTTTTCAAGTCTTACCCCTTCTAGTTATGTATTTTGTTTGTTTTTAATAATTCAGTATAATAATTTTTTTTTATCTTCATTAGTGAATATAGGAATCTTCTAGATGCTACTGACAAGGTCTAAGAGAGGAGCACATTTAAGAATAGCATGAAACTATCTACAGTGTAGGTCTTATGAGGGAGAAAAAATCAGGTGGGAAAATGAAATGCTTTAAGCCACTTTATGGTACTGATCCTAAGAATGGCCATGTAATGATTGTAGAGCTCTGATTGAATAATTGGTATTTTTACTCCTGTAAAGTAAAAACAGGATACTCTGTACTATTCTCATTTCCAAATATTTCAGATAAGTAGGGAATCAAGTTGTTCTTCCCATGAAAAAACATGTTCTACTGCATATAGAGGGAGTCTAAGGCAGAAAGATAATGTAGATATATCATTCTTAGGTGGCCAAAGGCAAAGGAGATAAATCTCACTTTTTTTTTCCTATACACAGCAACAAACTACTACTGTGTTTTAAGCAAACAAACTCGCTTCTTCTTCATGCTAGTATCTCACAAACTTCAAATTCGTCACACTGATGTGATGAGTGGCAACTCAGTAGGCCACAGTTACTTAGTTACATCTAAATTTTTTTCTTCTCTTTTCTTCCTGTTGCTTTCTTTTTCTTTGAAGAAGGTTGACAAGCTGCCTCTGCAGTGAACTCAGTGTTGTCTATCAGATATGCCTATCAGTTAAGACTCCTTAGGGATCTAAGGTCCATTTCTAAGTTTCTAATGTCCTTCAGATGTGAAACAGATACTTAGATGCTCAGATTAACTAAAGTAGCTTCTGGGTAGCACCTGGGTCTGAGCAACAGCAGCACTTGAGGCAGGTATAACACTTTCTGGGAAAAAAAAGACTCATCAGTGCTTGGATACAAATTAGATTTTTGTAGTCTTCCTTTGAAGTTATGTTCTATTTGTAATGGACTTAGTGTACTGCTTGGTCTATCTTTGCCGAAATTTTCCGTAATCAATGTGGAAATACTTCATTACTAAAATTCTGAAAGGCTAAAAGTATTAAAACCCTCTGGGTCTGTAGTTACAGAGCTCAGCTGTTTGTTCTCTTCTAATAATTGATTAAAAACAAACGAACAAACAAAAAAAATCAAAAAATCCCAGTATTTATATTGTTCTACGATATATCATTCTTCTCAGGAGAATTAAAGAAATAGAGTAAGCTGCACATGACCTAAAAAAGTTTATCTGAGTGAGTCTGCTGAGGGGTGATTTGAGGGGGTGAGTTTTTGAATAGTGATTATGAAAGAAAATTTTTACTGGATTTTTTTATCTTTCCAATTATGCACATATATATATTATTTATCAAATCTATGTGCTTGAGGTCAGTTCTCAATGAACTATTTTGTAATTTTTGTTTTTATTTTGAAAAAGCAATATTTTTATTCGAATTTGTAACCTAGATGCTTTTGGAAATATTGGAGTGCTAAACTATGTACAAATACTTATCTACTGCACTTAATAATGTGCGTTCATTCAACCTCCTCCACACTCCCACCCCAGGAAAAAAAAAAAAAGCAAAAGTAAAAATAAAGGTAAAAAGGTTGCTTAAAAAAAGGGATATTCTACCCAATATTAGCATGCAGAAGTAGAATTTAATGATATATATAATGACATATAATGCAATATTTCTAAGAACAAAGAAGTACAAATCACAGTATGCTTGAGATACCATTCTTCTAAAATGAAGGAAAAGAAAGAGAAAGGAAGTGTTAGAAAAAGAGAAATGGGAAAGGCAAGAACAAAAAAAAAAAGATACTAATTTCTGTTGCTCATTATGCTAGTGTATTTGGATTTTTCTTTTGTAGTATGTTAAATTGAGTGGAAAAAAAGAAGGGACAGCAAGTTACACTGGTTCTTAGCTGCTACTTCAAGATTACAATTTCAAAGAAGGAAAGAAGTCTGATTTTGAGAAAGCATGGCTTTGTACTCTATTCTGAGTAATACAAAAATGTATTAATCTTGAAACTGTAACTGTTCCATTGTGTAGAGAATTGAATTATGAAACTGCTGTTACAATCTTTACTGTTTTCAGGTTTTTGACTACTTAATAGCACCAGAAAGCAGTTATCATTTTTGAAATTATTGAGCTCAGCAGCTATCCCTGTAGTTGTTCTTAGAAAAGCAGATCATGATCCTATTCAAATACCTACTATATCTTTTTATATGTAAACTAACTTAGGAATGTTCACTGTGAGGAACAGATGCTCTTCCAGTTTATCCCTAATATACAAATGCACTATTCTTTCTGAGGTGTATTAAAAGGATTTTCTTCACTGCTTAATTTCTTTATATTAGGCTCCCCTCTGCAGCCAGGAAGCTGAACAGATGATAGGAACTGAAAATAGGCTGCTAAGATAGACTAAACAACAAGAAGTCTCACCTTCTGTGCCAGCCTACAAGTGAAGATTTTAAGTGCTTTTATTTAAACAGTACTTAATTACTGTACATCTAGGTAAAATCTGTTGGCTTATTTGCAATGGACAGCTAGTTTAAAACAAATTCACATAGGAAGTCATCCAATCTAATGCACTGCTACCTCTACACATAGCCCTTGCCATGTGTCTCTCTGCTACTATCTTAAGTAACTGTCTTTCTTCACAGTCCTGTTTCCAAATGCTTCTTTTCCCTTGGCTATGATACCCTATTGGTTCCTTAAGTCTGGGTCAAGTTTATTTTTCTTCATTCTCATTTATGCCTCTTAAACCAAATTCTTTGAAGTGTCCTTATCTGAACTATATATGAATTTGTCTACATTGCTGAAAGCCAGCATATATAAAATTTCCTCTTTTTTTAACTTGAAGGATTTTCAACTGTCTGCATAATTAATTCCCCTTAATCCAAGGACAGACCAGAAGCTTTTTATTTTATTTTATTTTATTTTATTTTATTTTGCTATTTTACCTTCGCTAGAAGTTGTAAACAGAAACATCCTCCATATTTTTCTCTCCCTTTGGTAGTGAAGAGAGCATGCTGTCATGACAGCACGTTTCACAATAAGCAAATATTGAATGCTGTGTATTTTTTTTTATAGAAGAATATACTAAAATAAAATTTTGTAGCTGTTTTTTTTTTTGTTTGTTTGTTTGTTTGTTTGTTTTTTGGAGTTCTATGAGTTGTCTGAGTTAGCAAACACTTTATCCTTCCTTTCTAGAGATTTTCTCCTAAAGCATTCATTGTTGGTTTCAAGAGACTTCATGATATAGCTCAGTTTTATTTATTTATTTATTTATTTTAATAATAGATTTTGTGTAGAGAAGTTTAAAGAAGAGTTGACACTCAGAAATTAGAAAATTAATTAAAAAAACCTTTTACTTGGATAAAATGTATCAGAGGAAAGAATGAGGACACTTTATCCTCAAATAGCTTGTGAATTCAAGCAAAACCATTTGACAAGTACCAGTAGAGAGCTACTACCTTTTCAGTGCAATCACACAGTCAGGGAATTTCGTTGGTTGGAAAGGACTTCTGGAGGTATTCTCACTCACACCCTGCTCAGTGGAGGTTCAGTTAAAGAAGATTGCTCAGGAACAATATCAGCTGCATTTTGAATGTCTTCTTATCCCTGTGTTTATCCATTCTCATTTCTTTGTTTGTTTGTTTTTGCTGTTTCTTTTTTTTTTTTAAATGTCCATTCAGAGACTCCCATTCTCCACCACAGAGGAGTTAGACTCTGATTTTGTCAGAATGGATCCACAAGGATATTTTATGAAATTTGTCCATTGACACTAGAGTGTTTTACTAGGTATCTTCAAGAAGGCTGGCTCTATCATCTGTTCTTCCAGTAGATACATGAAGGCAGCAAGGAGGTTTCCCCTGGGCCTTCACCTCTAAGGGGTGAAAAGACCACATAACTTTTCCTTGTAAATCATGTGTTCCCTTGCCATTTTATTATATTCTGGTAAAATGTACTGATTTGGTTGAGACAGTGTAAGATTTCTTTCATAGTAGCTCATATGGTGCTATGTTTTAGATTTGCAATGCGAATTAGGCAGATAATAGAATCATTTGAGTTGGAATGGACCCTTATAGATAGATCATCTAGTCCAACTCCTTGCAATGAACAGAGATATCTACAGTTTGATCACTCAGAACCTGGTCCAGCCTGACCTTGAATGTCTCCAGGAACAGGGCATTCACTGCCACTCTGAGCAAGGTATTCCAGTGTCTTCCCACTGCTATTGTAAAAACACAGCAACAACAAAAAATCCCTTTTTTCTCTCCCTCCCTCCCTCTCTCTGTATAATTTACCTATCCTTGTTAAATGCTCTTTATTTCAACACAGAAGTTTTCCAACTTCTGCCCTTCTGATTCTCTTTCTTCCATCCAGGTGAGGGTGAGGGGAGGGCAAGTGAGCAAGTGGCTCTGTGGTTGTTAGCTGTCTACAGGGGTTAAATCCCAACATGTACTCATTCAGACTTTCTAGTGCTGGGGAGACCAAAACAGGACATTACATTTGAGACATGATCTCTCACCTACCTAATAAAGGACCAGTTTCCTGGATCTGCGAACTACATACCTGCTAATGCAGCCCAGGATGCAGTTGTCTATTTTTGCTGCAAGGGTGCACTGCTGACACATTCAATTTGTCCATCTGAATCTTCAGATCCTTTTCTGTCAATCTGCTTTCTATCCAGCCAGACCTCAGCCTATAGCACTGCATGGGGTTATTCCCTAGAGAAGCAGGATTTTACACTTTGCTGAGTTTCATGAGGTTACTGTCATCCCATTCCTCACACCTGTCCAGGTCTCACTGAACAGCAGCCCTGCCTCAAGCATATCATCTGTTCCTCCCAGTTTAGTATCATCTGTTTCTACCAGTTTCATATCATCTGGAAATATGCTGAGCGTTATGTCTCACATCCTCCAGGTTGTTAATTAAATCATTAAGTGGTGTTTGCCGCAGTAATATTGCATTTGAATTTTTAAAACTTTTGATTACTATCCTTTGAGACCAACAGTCCAGGCAATTTTTCACCCACCTTATTGTCCACTTATCAAGCCCATAGCTCACCAGTGTGCAGTAATAGATGTCTTGCTTAAGTCAAATTTTTACTTTAAAAAAGAAAGAATAGCCAGTTCTGTTATCATACAAGGCATCAAATTGGTCAGATATGCCCATAACTCAATGATTAACATGTTTCCAGACACAATGCAAGAGGTTACTTTGAATCTAGTTTTGTTGTTAGCTAAACTGTGCAAATGATTTTTTTTTCTTTTTTTTCTTTTTTTTTCCATGCAAAGAGCAGAGGAGTGAAAGAGGTTTGGTCAGAGATATTTTCTTTGTGATCGTAGTGATCTATTATCAAGTCTCACTCAGTGTTAGGTATGATACAGGTCATGGTAGAGGCTATTGTTGATTTTAGTCTCCTGTCTCCATCCAACATCTTCAGTAGGAGTTAGCCAACTCTATGCAAGAATGGTTCTTCTACTGTAAGTCAGACCTTGCCTTTTTTCTACCAGTTATAAATCTTATTTGAAGTTCATCTTTCCTAACTTATCCTTGTTACCTATATTCCCTCTTTTGTTACTGAAAAGAAACAGGCTTTTCGAGGATATGATCCAACTAATCTGTAACAAACGTACCTAATCGTGAAATCAGATTATTCTCTGGAAATACTAGTTCTTCATACTGAGTGGAAGAAACTCTGTCACTCTCTTAGTGGCAGATATAGTGAGATGAATCTCCCATAGAAACATTTATTTTGAATTTCCCCAAGATATTACTGCTACAACTCAGTTATTGTTAAGTGGGCAAAAGAAAAAAAAATTGGATTTGACTCACTTCCAAAATATTTTAGTCCAGACGTCGCTGAGGATTTTGCACAGCTTATAGCGCATCGTGTCTTGTGCTAATGAATATATGTGTGTTTCCTTCTGGTTCCATAATCAGTATTCTATCAATGTTATCTGAACAATTGTTTCCTTTTGCTGCTGCTTGCTATTGTTTAGGTATTTTGGAAACATGTCAGTTTTCAAAGGATCAAATCTTGCATGAGTTGAAAATAATGGAATTTAGCTATTGCCTTGAATAGATGCAAAATCAGGTCTTCAGTCTTCTTGCTCTAATGTGATTCTAATTATATTACACTTTTGTCCTTCTCCTGTGCTTTCCCTTGCAACATTAAACTTAATTTGTTAATTACCCAACATTTGCAAATTACGAGGCAAATCTGGAATGCATTTTATTCCCTTTGCTGCTTTCTCTCTGTTCTCTCTCTTAAACAAATGGAGGGATAAGCATCTGACTACTTTCTGCTAGATATTGTGTTCTTTACTAAAGTCTGGTATACAGCACTACCTCTTATAGTCTCGTCAGTTTACCTGTGATTCTGTGATTTAAGAACTGTTAATTTACTTATGCTCTGATTCAGAAGGACATTTAGAGTTACAACTAATTTTATGTATGTTAAGAATAATACTAAACTTGATGAGACTTCTCATGATGAAGATAAGACTTCTTATTGCCACTGATAGTAGGGAATACTTTCAGAATATCCTACTGAAAAGATAAAATTTATAAAATTCTGTGAGTGCTAGCACAACCCTTTACCTATCACAAATGGTACATCTAAAAAAGTAAGCAAATCTAAGTGCAGAATTTCATCCTGCATATTTCTTGAAATATTACTAAGCATCACCTGAAGAAAGAACTATCATAAATCTCAGATTAGCTACAAAGTATATATTTTCAAAAGTTGCACAAAGTCTTATACTGAAATATCTAACCAAACTGGTTTTTCTAAGCAATCAAAATTTATTTATTTTTAATCCATGTCTGCTCTTTTCTTGGCCTCCTTCTTGACACTGCCAACAAGAATGTCAGTTGTAATGCAGATGTCTGACCAAAAGGATGTGAACTGAGACCATAGTATCAATTTCCATAAGGAATTGGACAGCCCACTGTCAGTAATGATGTTTAGTTTGGTCATACTAATGAACTAGATCACATGCAAACTAATGTTTTGTCAGAAGTTCAAAAATCATGGTCTTTTTACCAGTCTTTATATCTTTTGGAAGTCTGGATCATTTATTTATTTATTTATTGTTAGTTTTCCTTCTGTTTTTATTTATTTATTTATTCCCCCTCTTTTTTTTTTTAATAACATTCCTTTTTTTAATTATATTATAAATCTGGTTCTGAAGCCCTTTTTTTTCATATGAGCTTTTTTAAATTCCATGTTTATTTTCTGTCATTTAGGTCCTCATAACTGACCTGGTATCTTTGGCATTGAACTAAATTAATAGAAATGAATCTTTATGCAAGATTAGACCTAACATGAAAAAAAAAACATGATTTCATCTCCATAAGCATCAGAATGATAAAGAATCTGTTCATAGCCTCTGGATGTATCATCTTGGAGATTCTGATCCACGACTGCTTTGGGAAGATTTTTAGATTTGGAGTCCTTTCTCTGCAGCAATGAGCACTGATTCTCTGAGAAACTTTAGCATAATTGGAACATTGAAAACTGTGACATAAGCCATGGATTTTGAGTTACCTTTTCAAACCTCAAGACCAATGAGGACATGGTAGCCCTGGATGTATGAATCTGGAATTTGAGTGGGCTTTTAAACCTGCTGGCATCTGCCTGAAGCCCTTCAACTCAGACCTTTGTTGTTCATCTCTCTCTTGACTGCACAATATATTAATGGTGTGCACCCTCTGCTCATTTATAACTAGAATTCACAAGTTTATAATATTTTAGAAAATAAACTTCTGGCATGCTCCACTACCTCTGTCATGAATTGCAGTAGCCTTAAACTTTATACATCAAACTTGAAAAGTTGAAGAATTGCAATATTTTTAGGTCATTTAGTTATGGTAAATGTACCACCATTCCTTGAATTAAAGCATGCCGTACTAAATATAAGCATATATAGTAATTTTCAGCTGTCTGCTTTTCAAGGTTAATTCGTACTCGAAACCTGCCTTGAACAATTCTTCAGTTTGTACTAAAGAAGAGATTAAGTATTCACTTAGTTTGATTATCATACACTGTCTACTAGGGAACCAGCTGGACTGCAGAATAAAAAGTTTTTAAATTGTTTTCTGCACAAGGATTTTTATTCAAGGAGACAAAAAAAAAATCAGAAAAATAATAAAATATAGAAATATTTGCAGCATAAGCTTGGAAAATGTTTGTCCTTGCCACTGGAATCATCTATTCTCACATTTAAACCTTTTAATTAATTTATTTTTTGAAGTTATATGGTTTATTATGGCATGAAATTCCTAAGACATGCAGCAATTTTAGTTACATTAACACATGAATGAAACATTGGCTAAAAATTTTATACAGCAGGTGCATCTTAACTGTAGTTCATCATACTTCATTCCTTTTGTAAAAATCTTCTAATTCTCAATACTCCTGCTCTACAGGAAAAAAAAAAAAAAAAAGAAGAAGAGGGCACTGTGATTTCTTTCCTCATGGAAACTTTCCAGTAGTTATAACTGTCATTTTTGTATGCCTCTGAGCCACAGTACGTAAAAGTCAATCCTACTAAGATATAATTAGAAGTGTAGGATAATTCTAATGCTGTTTTACAACTGATGAAATCTGCTTCAGCTCTGTCTACCACCTTATCACCATGGTAACCATTACTAGCCAACAGAGGAATTCTGATCAAAAGGAATTATTATTTATCTTCCCAGTCCACAGTGGATGGCTTATG
The DNA here is from genome assembly GCF_038088225.1 of Cyrtonyx montezumae. Classification (NCBI taxonomy): domain Eukaryota; kingdom Metazoa; phylum Chordata; class Aves; order Galliformes; family Odontophoridae; genus Cyrtonyx; species Cyrtonyx montezumae. The sequence continues at coordinate 9,214,018 of NW_027072034.1, read as the reverse complement.
TTAAAGTTTACAGCACAGGCTGAAGAATTCAGAAAGGGTAAATATTAATACTTAATGTGTCAGAAAGCACAAGTGCCTTATTATTAAAGTACAACTAGATGTGCAATAATCAGATATTACCAAATTACAAAATCAGCCATGCACCTGGACATAAAGGTAGCTTGCTAGATTGTAAAGAGCTACAAGAAAAGCTGACATAAGAAACCTAAGTATCTGTTTCAAGGACATTCAAATGCTAGTTTAAAATCTAATGCTGCAAAGAAAAGGGAGCAGAAGTATTTTACACTAATTAGCTTTATTGCTATTTTGCCACAGTACACTCAGATTTTTGTTTTGTATATCTGATATACACATGATTTGTAATAAACATTGAAATCTATGTATTCTTTTCAAGTTTGAGAAGGCTGTCAAAGTGTAAGAGATGATCTGTTTCCAGGAATTCCTCATCCCTTGAAACAGCTGCAAACTGAGCAACATTTGGTTTTACTAGGATTTGGGAAGCTTTTCAGTTCTTAAAATAATGCTTGTACCAGGCTCTAATGCCTCCAAAACCATAATTCTTGTGTATTAAAAATGCACAGTTCTAATTTCCCTGTGCTTCATATTCAAGACAGACTAAAATGCAAACATCACAAAGCTAGAGCAAGCATCGTTGTTCTTTACGGCATCCCAATGGGAAATAAAAGGACTTCTTTCCTATTGTTGTTACCCTTTGTGGCCAATTAAGAGCCTTTTAGATTCCAGCTGAAGATTTGGCAGGTCTACTGTTTTAGCCACAATGTGGTGAGGAATATAATGAAAGTTAAATTAGAGTTCAGCACCTGTGACTGTCTTGGCTCTGTTCACATTTGACACTAAGCCAAGGAAGAGACAAAGTGAGAAAAGTACAATGTTTTTTTTTTTCCTTAGCAGTCAAAGTCACCTTAAATACATTTATCTTTCCACATTTATATAGTGTATAGCTTCTATACATTGACTTCCATCTTGCTCACGGGGACAAACTAAGCATGTTTCTTTTATCACAAGTATAGCTCAAGGAATTCTGCAGAATGAAGCCCCTTTTTAAGTGGCAAGGATGTACCCATAACATATACTGAACTTTACTGTGAGACACACTGTTGTTTGTGAGTGATTTTTTTTTTAATTTCTTTTCATCTCCTATTTGAATAATAAATTATTTCTCTATCCTGTGAGGTCCTTCAAGATTTTAAAATGTTGTGGTCTATTTCAATAAAACTAAAGCTTTTGTAATAATCAAGAAGAAACCAATATTTATTTGCCTCAGAATATACATTTTTCTGCTAGCTTACTTTCAAAGAATGAGTGACATATATATATATATTTTTTCAAAATGGTGAACTAGGTAAAGCAGAGATTTGGAATTGGCACTCTAGAGTAAGTTATACAAATCCATTTATTGACTCTTTAGGGTTGGGTTTCTCTTAGTCTCCTTGTGGCTGTCTCGCCTTAAACTTTTTACTCAATAGGCAGCGGATCAGGATCTCGAATGTAGCTATTCTTTATCAGGAGTGCTTAAAATCCCGTTCATCTGGAAACAGATGAGGAGATGCAGCTTTCTCTGAAAGATGATGATAGGACCATAAAATGATGCTGATATTTTACAGGCAGATTAGACTACCAATAGAAAATGAGTAGCAAGGTGTTCTACCTTGAGCAATGTATGGTACTGCAGGGAAGTGTGCAGACCACATCTCTAGGAAAACACAGTGCCTTTAATTTTCTCTTAGTAAAACATAAGCAACTTTTGAAAATATTTCTAAGGCTAAAAATATATCATTTTTTTCTTCTATTTTCTTATCAAATTTGCATAAATTAAAAAGTTAATTCTTGTTCTTTAGCTACATCCATTGCTTACAATTTTAAGGAAGATTACACTGTAGAAATGGTATTTGAGGTGTAATATACACTACTGTACTTTGATAGTATCAAATTAAAATTCTGAAATTAATAGATTGCATGTGAGTATTTATAAATGTACGTAGGCATCCACACAATATATACTAATGTAGGCATAGGTATATGTTTGTATATATATTATCCTTATTGAGAAAGAGGACTGGTACAAAAGAGAAATATTTTCATATTGCAGTAGAAAGTTTACAAGTTACTGGCTTATTTTATATGAATACAGAATTTTAATCTTCATCTGATTTTCTAAATTTTTCTCTTCCAATACTTATTGAAAGTTGCTTATTTCATTTCTCTGTTTTTCTTCATATTTTGGTTCTTTAATCCATTGTTTTTCATGTTACTGTTAAGGAGTAGCATAATATAGTATCTATTGTATCTACTATTTTAAGGCATTTTTCCTAGGAGAATAAATATTAAGCACTAAATTAAGAAGCATAGCTAACTGGAGAAAATAAAAGCACTAAAAATTATTCAAAATAGCAAATCTGGGACATTATAATGTAAGTCATACCTAAAATATGTGTTAAGGTACAGTTCTGCCTTCATTCATATGCAAATATTATGTATTTGAAAGAGAGAGAATCATAGGTGGTTTATTACCTATTAGGATTTATCTATCCCATTATAGATACAGTCCAGAGGGTGGAATGCTACAGAGATCTATTAACACAGCAGACTAAAAAAAGAAAGAAATTTAGAACTGAAACTTTAGATAATGGGTCACTGCCAGTTTTCAGTGCTGTAGTTTGATCTGCAACTCTCTATTACAGCTATGGGTGAAGAAATACTGCAGTGAAATTTAGCCTCTGGAAAAAGGAAGTACAATTCTTGTTGTTCAGGAAGGAGAGCAAAGATCAGAATGCTTTAGAAAATCATAGCAGTCACTCTTTCTACCTTTGTTTCCAACAGGAAAATAAGCTATGTCAGTTGTGGATTCTTGGTTCAGACTTGTAATAACTCATCTGTGTTCACCATTTCAGTGTGTGAGCTGAGTAAATACCTCGTGTCTCTATCTACTTATTCCCACTTCCCCAGAATCTTTAGTAAAAATATGCAGACCAGGGAGATATATCATTAAAAAATGTTTGGGTTTGTCTTACCACGTTAAAGTTATCATGGTAATGCAGATAATAACAGATAGCAGCCTTGCTATCTATTCAAAGTTTTCAAAAGATAAAACCAACCATTCTGATAATGGGTGGAGGGGTTCTGTGTTGATCTGAAGCTTAGCTAAGTAAATTTTGTTCACGTGCTAAATGTGTAAGTAATTTCTCTGAGGACATCCCTTGTGAAATTTATGTTCACTGAGGAAATACACCTTATGAAAAACAAGAGTTTACTGATTGTTTACTCAGTTCTTGAACTCTCTAATCAAATTGGGTCACAGAAAGCTATGACTTGAAAAATACAGAGCATTAAAAGGGACTTTACATCATTTGGAAGGATGTTGAAGGGGTCAGAAGCACAAGTAGTATTCTCCTTTGTCCTTCCATTTGGAGTCTGGGATCCAGGAAGAAGAATGGGACAGCTGCATGATTGGCTGCATGGATGGTGTCACACTCAGGGTTTTGAGTTTATGGTCTTGGACAGGCCTTTGAGAGTTGGAATGTGTTGGCATCAGATGGAAAACAGCTGACTAGAAAGGGTGGGAATATTCTGGGAAGCAAGCTGGCTGGATTGATTATTAATGCTTTAAACTAGATTCAGTGGGTAAGGGAAAATATTTCTAAGTGACAGGGAAGAGCTGAGGAACACTGTCACTTTAGAATGCAGCAGGAAAAGCATTATATTTGTTCCAAAAGTATTCAGGAAGGCTCCTTGAAGAAGGCAACTCTGCTGATAGCCTGGCTGAAGTCCTCTACACTAATGCACACAGCACGCAAAATAAGTTGCCCTCTATGTTAAGAAACTAGTAGACTGTGAAGAGTTGTCTCTGAGAAATAGCTATGATCAGATAGAGAGCTTGTGGATACAAATCAGATCAGACCAATAGAAGACATCTGGTATTTGGGGTCTACTAAAGGCTGCCTGATCAAGGGGATCCCATGGATGAGGCCTTCTTGCTTCAACTACAAGAAGCGTCATATTTGCAGGCACTCATCCTCATGAGGGATTTCATCCACCCGGATGTCTATTGGGAAAGCAACACGGTGGTCTGCAAGCAGTCCAGGAGTCTCCTAGAAAGCACTGTCTAACCTCTAGTTGAGTGTGTGACCTTGAGGATTATGGACCTGGCAAGAGGCAATGTCAGGACTCTGAACTTTAGGAGTGAACTTTGAGCTTTTTAGGGAATTATTGGATGAGATCCCCTGGGGAGCTGTCTTTAGGCACAAAGGAACAGAGCAGAGCTGGCAGCTTTCTAAGAATGCCTCTCTTAGAGGGAAATAGAGTATAAGAGCTCACCATCCTCCGGCATAGAAAATCAGGCAAAGAAGGGAAGAAACTGCTATGGCTAAACAAGGACCTGTTGGTCAAACTGAGAGAGACATGTACAGGCAGTGGAATCAAGAATAGATGACCTGGGAAAAATATAAGGGATGCTATCTGGACATGCAGAGATGTGATTGGGAAAGCCAAAGCACAAATGAAAATGAACTTGGCAAGGGATGTGAAAAATAAGAAGGAATTCTACTGGTACATTGGTGAGAAAAGAGACAACTGAATTCAACAGACATGGGGAATGCAGAGATTTTCAATGAGTTCTTTGCCTCAATCTTTACAACCAGTCAGGCTTCCCATGCATTTCACATTCCTGAACCTCTAGGTGGAAAGTCATTGCTGTCAGGAAATATTCCCAGTGAGTGGAAAAGGAAACATCACTCCCATTTTTAAGAAAGGAAGGAAGGAAGACCCAGTAACTATGAGCCAGTGAGCCTCACCTCTGTGCCAGGGATGATCATGGAGCAGATCCTCTTGGAACACACATTAAGACACATGCAAGACTAAAAGATAATCCAAAACAGCTTCACCAAAAGCAGATCATGCCTGACCAAACTGGTTGCCTTCCACATGTATTAATGGACAAAGGAAGGGAAACTGATACTGTCTACCTGGAATTCTCTAAGGCATTTGACAACTGGAAAGATAAGGATCTGAAAGGTGTTTGGTGGATAAAGGTCGCAGCCAGAAGGTTATTCTCAATGGCTTTATTGTCCAGGTGGAGGCTAGTGACAAGAAGTGCTCCCCAGGGGTACGTCTTGGGACTGGTGATCTTGAACATCTTTATCAGTGATATAGACAGTCAGATTGCATGCACTGTCAGCAGGTTTGCAGACAACATGATGCTGAGTGTTGTACTTGATACAACAGGTTTGTAGGATCACAGAATGGCTTAGGTTGAAAGGGACTAATGGTCAACAAGCTTCAAGCCCCCTGCTGTGGGCAAGGTTCCTACCACTAGATTAGGCTGCCCTTGCCAGGGCGTGGGGCATTGTATCAGGGACTTAAAGGCCACTGACTGAAAAATGATCCTGGGATGGAACAAAGTATCCTGACAGTTTTAAGAAAACTGATATCTGTGGCTGTAGCCGCAAATATCTTGTTTGGTAGAGAGAGCTGACCTTGGTAATTTATCTTGTTTTTGCAAAGACTTGTTTTGCAAGCAGGTGTTCCACTTGGGCTCTGTATCATGCATTGGCTGCACTGGTAGAGTGTGCAAATGGAAAAAAACTGTGCAAACCCTGGGGAGAATAAAAGCAAGAGAGTGTATGTGGTGAGTGAGAGAGGAAAAACACACCTTGAAGTAGGGGACTTCCTGCTGGTACTAACTATCTAATCCAGCACTGGCTCATAAGGAGGAGGGAGAAAGAATTTTTGTATGATTTCATTGGACAATGGACAATGGTTTTAAACAAAAAGAGGGAATATTTAGATTAAATGTTATAGGAAGATTTTTCACTGAGTGGATGGTGAGGCACTGGAACAGGCTGTCCAGAGAAGTTCTGGATATTCCATGCCTGGACATATTCAAGGCCAATTTGTATGAGGCTTTGTACAACCTGATCTAGTGGTTGGCAACCCTGCCTACTGCACGGGGGTTGGAACAAGGTGATCTTTAAAGTCTCTTCCAAACCAAGCCATTCTATAATAAGTCCAATTACAGTGCTTGTAAATAGAGAGTCTTATGCAAATATTGGTAATTCCTGGTAATAACAGTAAACAGTGAAACATACAAGGTTTTCCAGATCTATCTGCTTTGCTGGTATTGTGTTCATAGTCCCAATGCTCTGCTGAATCTTGAGTTTGATGGTGCCACTCTTATCAAGAAGAATGGCATTCAATTTGCACTGCACACTATTTGTATTATAGAATGACATAATATATCCATATCTTCGTTTATGAGATGAACACCTCCCTTTGCAATTTCCTCTCAGCTTTCTGAATTAATTGGAGGTGTGTTTGGGCACAGAAATTTCACAGCTTCTATCCTTTCAAAAAATGTAGTTTCTTTTTAATTTGATTTTAAATTCAGCTTGGAATATTTGTCTTAGCCAAATGAGAAAACTACAATTGCAAAGCCATGTTTATAGCTTTTGCAAGTGATTGTATCAAATCCACTGTGTTGTTTAATGAAAATACTATGCTGGTATGGTGGTCAGTTATAAGAGAGTAGCTAACTGGAAATGCAGAGAAAGGTCTGAGGATATGATCATCCCTTAATGTGACAGTCATACATCAGTGAATGTATTCCAGGAATCTGAGTTAATGCAGTGGCTGAAGAGAGAAAGCTAAGGCTGCCTTTTTTTTTTTTTTTTTTTGTTACTATTATATGGAGTATAATCATCTATCATCATTCTAATAATACAAGGGAAATAGTGCCAGAAGAAATACTTTCTGGGATCTAGTGTAATACGATATAACCCTGTGTACTTAGGAAGTTACTTAAACGGTGAGATTTTTATATCCTTGTGTTGGCCTTCCTTTTGTCTTAATGATTTCATTTAAACTAATATGATATGAAAGCTACATGACAGTGTATGATCTGAGAGAGCTTTACTGCATTAGTGGAAAGGAAGAAGCTAATCTCATGAAAGTTGTTAATACGTCTTAAAGTATTATCAGTGTTTTAATATATTATTCACTTTCGTATGTTATTAGGGAAAGGGGAGTTGGCTAATGTGATAAGAAACCAATTAATATGATACAAAAGCACGCGTATTATAAGACCTTTGTTCAGAATATTGGTGGCATTGATAAAATCATAAGCACAGTCATTCAATAGCTTGTTCATTCCAATTGTGTTAGGTTATATTTTTCTAAAAAAAAAAAAATAATCCACTGTGAGAGAATGTACAGATTATTTGTTGCTCCTTATAATGCTTGCATCATTGTCAGTGATGAAATAACATTTCGGAACACAGTTCTATTTCACTAAGAGTATCTCAATTTCCAGCCCACTTAGAAAACTCTTATGTAACTAAGAGTTTTTCATTGTATCTGAAATACTTTCAGACAATATTCCTTCTATTCTTTTCTGTGTAACATTTTAAATATTATAATTACCATCTCAAAAAATTTGAATATTATATAATTGTATCTGAATGTAAGAAATTACTGATTCCATATTTTTCTTAGGAAACTCATCTAGTCTCATTCTTGAAAATGTGGAGCTCAAGTCTTTAAAATAATATGCATATTTTCAGGCTCTGCATATGCTTCAGCACATTTACAAATTCTAAAACGTTTAATGTACAACTAGATATTCTTATACTCATTTTCAGTAGCCTGAATTAGCCGAACAGTTTAGCATAAATATATATATATAACAAAAAATCCCCACAAACTCTGTTTCCTTTTTATTTATGTTGCCTTATGCAGTAAGATTTTTCATTGATTTCTGAATGTATCACTAGTACTTATGTTAGTGTTTAACAGTGATGAAATTTAAAAGGATAAATTGGTAGATTTTTTTTTATGTGGTGTTGCATAACATTTTATTATACGTAATGGCTATTTCTTCTTGACACACATACTAACTTCCTCATGTGTTGTTGTCATATTGAAGCCCTGTATCTTTGAAAGGAGTAGTAAACCCTACTTTGAAGGCTGAGACTGTTTTGACAGACATTTGTCATTTTGAATTGTGACTTATCTGGGATCTCCAGAGGTTTGTCACGTTTTGTTATTATAAGACTACAAAATACATATTTACTTTTCTGAGCTTTTCCCATTAAGGCAAGTCTATTAATAATACACTGAGAAAACATGAAGTGGAATATTTAAATAAGAAGTAGTTAAAGAGGAATACAATAAAAAGAAATTGTTGGAAACAAGCAGTCCTGAGCAAGTGAATAAGGAAGCTCGATTCTTCCTATCTCACAACACAGGTGGGCAAGATATTAAAGAGAAATGAACAGTGGAAATTCTAGAACTACTGAAAGTAAGTTAAAATTCATTACTCTTTCCATAGAAAAAGTGCATTTTCTTTAATTTCTGATCATAAGGTTGGCACCCTGTGCTGGAAGAGAGTAGGACTAGCATATGCTGCTTTCTATGTCATTTTCAAATATGTTCACAGCTTGAATTCAGAAGACACAGATGACAATTTTAAAACTAGGGAAGAAAGATGAATTCGTGATTTAAAATCTGTGTGACAGCAGTAAAAAAATCCAAAAACTAGTCATATTTTAGTCAGCTTTCTTTAATTGGTACCCAAAAGGAAGGTACTCGTTTGCTCTTTCAAATTTAAAAATTGAAAACTCCACCAGTGTGTCAGTATGTTTCTTTTCTTCTCTCACTGCAAATGAGATAAAGTTGCCCTTTCCACAATAGATGCTGCACTCAAGGTGCCTTGTGATGAAGACATTGATAAGTGTGTTTTAATTCTATTTTAATTACACTACCTTAAATATTTTCTTTTGAATTGTTCTTTTGTGATTTTCATTCTCAGTTCACTAGGTTCTATTCTAAACATCACTGAGCTTGTAATTGTTGGAAGCACAAATAATAAAAACTAATTTGTTGCCATTCCCTGAAACACTAAGGAATCCAGCCGAGGCTTAATGGGTTTCTCCATCCTCTCCTTAAGAGGCAGTTTCTAGTCTAATTCTTTCTCTGGCAAAGTGTGTTTCACTGATGCGTGAATTCAGGGACCTAAAGGTTATGAATATAGCTTTTTGCTGTTCTATTTATTCATCCAGAGTCGTGAAAGCTCATCCTGAGATCCTGATCTCTTTTAAATTGAGAATCTTTTTAACAGAGAATATAGTAAACTGAATGAATTTACTTCTGTCTATAAATGAACAAATTTGGTATTGTTATTTACCACTTTTTTCAGTTGTGATAAATACTGTGTACAGGAACTCTCAAATAATCAAAATACCTAGCTGTTGTCATTCTAAATCTGGAAAATATGAAACACCAATCTAGGTAGACTTCTTTTGGATCTTGCAAAGTATATCTTATTTTATATATATATATATATATATATATATATATAAATTTTATTTTTATTTTATTTATATATATAAATTTTATTTTTATTTTATTTATATATATATATATAATGTGTACATTATTTACCTCACAGGTTTGTGAACTGGTATGATTCAACAGTGTAATTGCTTGCTTTGATTGCTGCAAAGTTATTTCCACAGGATGAGTTCAAAGTTCTTTACTTATTTTAGCTGCTATGTTTCCTAATTGTCTAAGTTTTCAAAGTATCTAGTGGATTTTATTTGTTTATATATATGCATACACATATTTATGGGAACTAGTTGAGGCTAATGTAAGAGAAGATGTAAGAAAAAAATAATACTGTCGTAGTGACTGATGTTATAAACACTTTCCATCACTGACACTAGCACTGATTTTCTATTTCCTAGGAAATTTATGATTTTTGTACTAAATTTTTGAATTATCATTTTTACCTGTTGTTAATAGTCCTCCCTCATGTCTTCATGGGAAAAAAAAGTGATAGCTAGGAATATTTTGGAAATGAGGAACTGGTGTTCCTAACGGAATAAACTTAATTTAAAAGGACATTTGAAATAAAACAAGGAATAGGATGTTTCATGTAACTCTCAGTATCATTTCTGAATGGACCTAAATGAGATTTCTGCTGCCATATGAACTCAGGAAAAAAGTTTGACTGGAAAAAAAAACAAAGATTACAACTCGTAGAAGGTGAAAACTCCTGAAGATAAGTATACACATGGGTAAAACAACTGTGATTTTAAATTTGGTGCCCACATCTGAGAAGATAGTTGTTAAGTATCCCATTATGGGAAATGGAGACCTAGCCTTGATAAGCAAGTACCTACGGCTTGATTTAGTTGCTCAAAAAAAATGTGTAGTACTGCACTGGATAAGGTGCAGTTTCTGATAGAAATGTGCATGAGTCTGTCATGCAGATAGCACTGCCAGCTTTGATGGAAATAGTCTTGATGAATTCCACTAACAAAAAAAAAATCCTATTTTGTTAGTTTATTCATTGCTTAATAATCTCCTTAGCAATAATCAGTTTCCACACTGACATTTACTCCCCTGATTTATCCTCTTAGAAACCACATCAGTGCTCTGCAAAGCTGAAAGTTCACTGCACCCCTCTTCAATTACATGTTAAATTCATGTAACTTTCAGGTGGAACAATATTGAAAAGCAAGATAAAATTAACCCATTTCTATGTAATTAAGGAACTACAAATGCTAAAAGTATGCCTGAAATTCCCCTTATATTAAGGAATTAAGCTTTTAATCAAAAATTTTACATTTAACTTGCCATTTAAAACTATGATAATTACAGGTCAGCATTTTCATTTAGTTGATCATCTGCTAATTTTCATTTAATTAATGTATTAATTGAAATACAGGATGCTTTATCTTTATATCTGTGACAGTTATCAACCTAACTTGATAATTAATGCAGTACCATGTCAGAGAATACTTAAAATAAGTATGTCTTTGTTTATATAGCTGAAGCTCATAAAAAGAGGCTAGCAGACCTGATTGCTAAAATCGAAATATTGAACTGCAGTTCCTTTAATGATTTATTATGTTAGTGACTTTTTTTAGAGATTACTCCGTTTACTCTTTCCAGTTGGTTTGGGTCTACAGGTTTTTCTTTGCTTCCTAACATATCATAAAATGGATTGATCTTGGGTTGAGCTCATCTGTTTTAAATTCTCAACAGAGATGAAAATCTTGCAAAATATAGGTTGAAACCCCTGTTTAAAATGGTACCTCTGCTGATGATGCAAGAAAATACTCAGTAACATATTTTACTTGAAATTAATTTAGTTTACCTCCCAAGAACATTTAATATGCCTGCTTTTTCTTATGGAAAGAAAGTAACTTTATAGTCAAGTCTAGTTGGATCACCATTATTAAAGGGATAGAAGGAATAAATGCAAAAAAAAAAAAAAAAAGACACCTGTTCAACTGATCTTGAGATCAATTTAAGAAAACAAAAACAAGAACAAAAACAATCTTCTTTGACTAAATCAAGCAATTGTGGAAAACAAGTTGCCAGCTGCAATATGTCATGTGGATTTGCTCTAATCATTATGAGCATTCTTAAAGCCGAATTACTAAAATGAAGCATTCAAGATGGTGAGGGTTGGATAAACTTTGGTTGCAATATGATTGTATGTTAAATGAATGAAGGGGAATAACTGTGTGCTTGGATGGGGTTCCCTGATGGGCTGGTAAAAAGAAAACACAGAAAAATCGTGTAGTCAGTATTTCAAAATCTTGGTGGTTCCAAGAGCATGACCTTTTTTCTCTATAGATTTCAGCCTTTCACATTCAATAAACTGAAGATGCAGTAGCCACAGCTTATCTTTTGAACTATTAAGTTAATGTAAAAAAAAAATGTTTACTAGAGATCTTCATGGCTAATATTGTTTAGAGTGATCTGTTGGGTGTATTTCTGCTCAAAGTGATCAGTGGCATGAATAACATTTTCAGTGCTTCTTTTCCCCAGGAGTAGTGGAGACTGTATATATCGTGGACTGAATATCATAAGCAACATAAAGGTGATAAGAGATGGTAGAAGTCAATTTGAGCTTCTTAACAATATTTTTAGTACCTCTAGTATATGCAGTAGTGACTTTGTCAATTTTCTCGGAGATGTTCAGGAATAGGGAGAAGATGGGAACAAAAAATCCACAATACATAATTAATAACTTGAATCAACAATCCTACCTCATCTTTCAATTACACAATAATTTTAAGGTAAGCCCTCTCCTTTGAACAGAAACAAGAATAGTTAATAAAAATACTTTTAATAGATTTGGTAATTTCATTCTTAATTTCCCAGAATTATCAGTATAAAGTTTACTATATTCAGTAAACATTACATTACTTTATTTTCAGTATCTTGGTGACAAATGATTTCTTTGACACATCGTAATTCTAAAATGTGTTTAGGAAAACATTTCAAGAATGCTCTCACACAAAAGGAAGTTAATGTTTTCTTCCTGTAACAAAGCATCTGGGTGATAGAAGGACACAAACATTGAATCTGGTGCAAGATTAAAGATGCTTGTTTGTAACATCTACATAAATAAGATAAAGAAGAAAATAGCTTTTCCTTTACTAAACAGTACATATAATAACTAGTAGAAAATAAAGTTTGGGCAGAATGTGTTACCTAAGTCTTCCTGAATGACTTAGTTATTAAAAAGTAATCTTAATGTAATATTTGAGGAAAATAAAAAGCTGCTGGACGCTGCATAGTGATAAAAGCCATAAAGAAAATATTACTTTGAAGACAATTTAACATCACATTTAATAGAAAGATGGTAAACCTCATCCATCATGTTTGCAAAAAATCCCAAACATGACCCCCTTCAATGATCCTGGCTAGCCCAGTTATGCTGCAATATTGTACTGTTAGTCATTATCTGCTGGTGTCAGGCTTTGTCTCTCTGGAGCTTGTAAATAAGCTTTGCTCTCAGACAATACAGTTACAGTGCAGTCAGTTGTGTCACTTTTGTTACTATTTGGTAATAAACTCTTGGTATGTGGACTTCATTTGATCCCAATTGCAGGTAATTTCCTATCACTGTAATTGTGATAGTGAATTTGAAAGTAAACTTTCTTTCCGTGAAAAGGAGATGTAGTTAAATGTTGCATACAAGATATAATTGGTTTAGCAGCAACTAGGAGCAGAAAATCATTGTATTATGCAAGCTATTTTTTTTTGTTTATTTAATCCTATCATTTTATTCTGAATAGTTGCAGAAACTGATATCCTTGAGACTTCATGAATTTATGGTCTTGCTAGTGTCAAAAAAGGAATTTTGCTATTTTTTTTCCTTAAATAGGAACTGACACAACATACTCAGGACTTCTGTGGATTCACATTTCCCTCCACTTTGTTTTGTGTAGGAAATTATTGCTTAGATCTCATCTACAAATTTGTTTTCATGAATAAAGAAAATGGATTGTCTCTTAATGGCTGCTTCATAGCAGAGTTTCAGTTCTGCATTCATTCTTTCTCATATCTCTCAAAAGTATCTTAAAAAATGGAAATTAAATTCTGTCAAAGTCGGTAACTTTTTAAGAAAAATACACTCCAAAATTTACTTTTATATAATGAGATTTGAGATTAAAATAATCCAGCTTGTGCAGGCAAATATTGGAACTTTTATACCTAAGAATTCAGTGTAAAATAAGACTATCAACATTATCTGAATCAGACACTAAAAGATGTAAAGATTAATGCTTGAGATGTTCAAATTATAAACAGCTGGACAATTAAAGTTATAATCTCTCTCCCATCTTTGATCTTTATAGACCTGCATTACAGTGGAAATGCGAAACCTAGGGGCAAGGGAACTGTATATAAGGTATTATTTGTGCTATAATAACACTCTGAAACATCATACTAGGCAGCTACTCAGTCTCTTGCAGAACCATGTCACATCATTCCAACTAATGATTTATCTAGCCTTTGGTGTAGCATCTGCAATGACAGTGCCTTGACCAAATGCCCTTAAGGAGCTTATTTCTGCAACCAATTGATCCTCATGTTAAGACCTTTTTCTTATTTGCTGCTACCATTCTTCTATTCTTTGCTTCTAGCTGATGCCCCCTGTCCTCACCATTTTGTAGACTAAATAAATCCCTTCTTCCTTTTATACACTATTACCCTGGGGGTATTTAACGAGACTGATCATGTCCCTAGAATTTCCTGTTTGATATATGATGCTAGATCATTTAGTCTGCCTTCATATGGTTTATTTTCTGACTATAGTGTTTCATTTTTGCTATTGATCCTTTTATTCCTTCAGTTTGTTCTGTGCGACTCATTATCTGTGAGAAACTGCATTGTGGATACTGGGTAGCATTTAGACACTCAGTCGAAACATGCAGCTTCGCTGCCTGAGGCAGAGTAGTAAAAGTGTTTCTGTTACTTTTGAAAGTGGTCTCTATCCTCAGGGTGCTAGCATCATAAAAACCTAATCCATGGGGTATGCCACATAAAGCAGTCCCTGTGGAAAGAGAGGCACAAAACGAAGTAACACATAATGCTCCACTTGCACTTAGGGAATTGCATTGTGAGCTTTGTCACGGTTTATGCTGAGAGATCAAAACATGGGTGGCAAAGGGCAACTGGGGAATGGTGAGGGGAAGATTTTTATCATGATGCTCTCACTAGGAAATGTAAACTGTTGTTTGCAGATTTAGGCTGGTGTCAGACACGTTCTGTAACTTTCCTCTTCTTTTCCCTTCTGTCATGTTGCTCTTCCATTACAACTGTCTATACACCTAATTGTACTCATACCCTCATAGAAAGACAGGATAACAATTCCTATCCAAGCTGTTTCTCATGGAATACATTTGAGTCTCTTTGCAGCATGTCAAATCTTAACATTCCTTCAGTGATGAAACTTCTGCTTCTCCTAAAAGTGAATGGGCCCAGAGAAACCAGACTTGATATACTTCATGCCCCCCTCAGCTGATAGCTTTATAGGTGTCTGGAGTATGAAATAGATAAGTTTACACTGTCCTTCTCTGTGTATGTATGTGCTTGTAGACATACTCTCCTCACGTACCATCTGAATATAGACAGCAGTGAAATTACCACCACCGTGTCATATAAATCTCAGCTGCAAAGCAGTAAAGTAGACCTTGCTTTTTATGTGCTTGTTTTCTTTTATTTCACTTCTCTAAGTGCATGCAGCTGAGGTGTTGCCTGCAATGACTCTGTGTACAAATGTGAATATTTACATCTAAATGGGAAATAATCTGTAGAATTTTAAGGGAGATTTAAGACTTTCATAGTAGAGTTACGAGTACATCAGGTAGTAGAAATCTGGTATCAGCTGCCATGAGTTCCAGTACTATTTTCACTTTTCGTTTTTAGCAGTTGTCTGCCTTTCTATCTCTCCAAACTCAAGGAGCTGATCCCATAACAAGTGGTACAGAAGAGCTCATGTGTGTGTGTCCTGATCTGGGGCTACCAACCTTAGATCAGACTTACTGCAACCATACTATGAAGCGCCTCGAATTGTCTCTCAGTAATGCCTGTCGCCCTAAGATAAGGTGGTTGCATCTTGTTTGCTTTCTCTGATCAGTGTCTGAAGTACTATGAAGGCTTTGGTGCAGTCGTGAAAATTTTAAAGCACAAAATGGGATGTGAGTGTGACCAGCCTTTAGATGTGACAGGCAGGATCACTTGCAGGTACAACCTATCATGTTAAACGACTGTGTAGGGCAAAGGAAGCAAGTCAAGTGTGGTGACATCTCTACTATTTATTGGAAACAATCCTCAGTACAAGCTATCCTCAGAAACCTATTCTGATTTGGTTTTGGAGGCAATTATTGGGTTTATTGTTGGGAATGATCTGAGATCTTTGAAAGCTAGGTTTGCTCTTTCTTGATTGTGAGGTTTGACAAAAACATGAACAAGCTACAGTAAACAGAATGGGTCTACCTACTTGGTTGTTTTTTGTTGCCTATGCATTCCCACGTCCCACTTGGGAAATTGCAACTATGACTGCTATGCTTCCTTAGCCATAAAAAGCCTGTAGTGGAAATATTGATTCAACAGCACTTTAACACTTGTGAGTGTCTTGCTCTCTCTTGCTAACTTGGAATTTTTATAGGCTCTTCTTCGTGACTTGGAATTTGAACAGATGTGCTCAAAGATGAACACATCATTACTGAATTCAAAGGGATTTTTCACATCAGTGCATTCTAAGCTGCTTAACTAGATGGCTCTTTTTTTTTTTTCCTTAAAAAACAACAACAATGGAAGAACATGAAGTGCAAGCATAGGAAATCTGTCATATCTGTGCTGATATATCTATTCTTTCAGACTGTAAAGCCACAGTTTATATGTGATTTCAAGGGAATTGTAGAGGTTCTACACCCAAGAGATAAGAAAGCAGTGTAAGTTAAATATAACAGTATGAAAGTCATTTCTGGACTAAGAATTCCATTAACTCAGGAGAGATACATCTGTCCTTATCAGAAGGTTTAACACCAAAGGAAATCATAATTACGGAACTGTAAATATACATAGTACTTTAGTCACAAATAGCATGTCAAGGTTACCTTCTTAGTCAATTTTTAATACTTTCAGAGACTTAATTACAAAAGTGCTTGCCTCTCCTTCAGCTGACTAAGGGCAGCACAACAATATCCACTTCCACTGTTCATTCCTTGTCCTAGCCTCCTGCGCAGTCAACTTGGCTATGTGGAAGGAGTAATTCTTTTACGGATTTCAAACACTTACAAGATAAAGGGTTGTGCATTGTGCATGTTTATTTACAATTAACTCTAGTTTTCTGTGGTTTAGCTTGTGTAATTTCAAAATTAATGTAATTGTCAGTGTAAGCATAGACCAGAATGCTAATGTACTCCTACTGAGTTCCGTGCAAACCTACTTGAACAGATAGGATAAATGTACTGTCTGCAAATTGTGCAATCTAATGCCATTCTTCTAAAACTGTATGTAGTATCTGATCAGGTGTTGTCATAGATTTGTATTGTTTTGTGCTGCATAGTTGTTTATTGTTCTTTATTGATTTTGAATAGAAATTGATATATATCCTGTCATACCAGCTACTATTTGTTATGGCACACAGAAATTGAATTGACTGATGTGACACTAAGGAGAGAAGATCCCTTCTGATGCAGTAAAAGTAAAAGCTTTACTACTATTGGCACATATAATTACTTTTCAATTTAAATGCTGGCCAGATTTTGATGGTGGTATTTTATCTATCTCTATGTATGTATGTATGTATGTATGTATGTATGTATGTATGTAGGTATCTATCTATCTATCAATCTATCTATCTATCTATCTATCTATCTATCTATCTATCTATCTATCTATCTTCTATCTATGTATTACTATTTGGTTTCCTTTTATTTTGTTTTTATTTGTTTTCATCTACTGTGCACTTTGATCTACTTTACGTCCCCTATTAGGGGAATCTGATCTACCAAAATCATGTGATTTATACTTTTTTTTCTCAACATTTCTGACTTGATCAGAAAATAAATCTTCAGATCTTCCAGAAATCTGTTTTCCTTAGATTTCTGGTTATTTAGTGGATAGTTGAAGCACATTTCATTGTGCCTTATGGTTCACAGAATTTTACTTTAAGAATGACACAGTTCAGAGAAAACCTTGTTATATTTCGGAACTGCAACAATTGTGGCTATTGCACATACTTGGAAAAAAGTACAGGTTTGTTCTAGTGAGTCCCTGAAAACAAAATGCATAGTCTATTTGCCTACAAGATGTTCAATAAGACCATGAACTTAAAATATATACTTTAAAAGATTTAGATGCTGAAGCAGTATGTCACCTTTTAGGATATGTTCAGTGGTGTGCTGAATATAAACATGTCTGCAGATATCCCTGGTGATGAACAGTGGAATATTCACTAATCTCTTCTTGGCTATTTCGGGTGTATATTCTTTGCTGTGTCACTATCTAGAAGTGCATACTACTATTTTAATGTGTTTCTGAAAACGTAGCCTTGAGGAACCAAATCTTCCATTAGACATACCTGAGAAACTCCCTTGAAGTCACTAAGAATTAGGTGTGAAAGCATTTCAGAGCTGATCAAGCCTAGAGGCTCTTCTCTGAAATTCCCAATGAATTTTAAAGTCATACAATGACCTTTCAGTCATGCAGGAAAACAATAATGCAGTACTAGCATAAACAATTCTTTTTACCATATAGGGAGCCCAACAGAAGGTAACTGGCAACGTTGCAACTTTATTATACAAGTATGACCAATCTGCAAATGTACCTTTGTCAGAGTTAGACGGCCCTTCTAGCAATAAGAAGTTAAACATGAAAATCTAAACCCTTGTATTCCAAAATATGCATATGGTGCCTATTGCAGGAAAGAAGTTACTGTATATTTTTTGTTTGTTTGATTTTAATATCAAATTATTTTGACTGGGACAAAGGATGGAAAAGCAGTTATTTTAATTCCTTCTGTTTTCCACAAAAATGTTTCCTGCACCTATCCTTCACTTACATTTCTATCCCATTATGCCCACAATGCATGCTCATTGCATAATGCTTTGTTATTTAATCATAGGTTTAACAAAAAATTTAAGGTTTGAAATTTAAGTTCTCAACTGTATAGGATTCTCATCCTCCTCCTTTCTTTTCCTAATGAAGGTTTGGCAGTTCTTCTGCAAGGATGTGAAGGTAACAAATGAAGCATTCTATGTATCTCCTTTGGCACTCCTTTTATACAGAGAATTTATTTATTTTCAGAAGTAGAAACATAATTCTTCAAAATGCTCTTCAGTGGAATGCTCTTATCTCTGTTTCTACTGTTTTTCTGTTTGGAGCAAAGCCTAGATGTTGTGAATAATGATAAATTTCAGTTTCATTGTTCTCAGAACCATCCACAGAGTGATGTTCAGATCAATATGAAATAAAATATGTGATCAAACACTGCAATCTGAAAATTATCTGAAAAATCAAAATTATGTATATAGATATGCTTTGAGTCTCTTGTGTTTTGCTTGCTGAATTGCTGCTTTTATTTTCTATTTCAGGGAAAAGATATAATGGTGGCCTTGAAATTTCTTATAGGTTTTCAGCAAAAGTAAGGAGAGAAGGTTTATTATAAAAACCTAAAGATCAAAAGCTGTTTAAAACTTTTTCAGCAATTCAATAAGTCTGTGCTGTTGCTCTTGATTTCAGTTTATGATCTAAACATTTGTTTTTAATCATTGCCACCTGTTGAGAAAAAAAGATCACAGTAGTTCACTTAACAGGTTTGTAAAGGTGTTTCTCTTTCCACAAAGTATCAACAACACACTATGTTATTCAGCATTTCAAACTAATTTTGTCTTCCTCTGTTGCTTTGTTAATTTTTTTTCTCACACATTCACACTTGCACTCACACGCTCTCAGTTTTCAAGGACTCAGAAGCATCCTGTCTAAATTTAGGCATTTGACTAAGTAGACACTTTCGTTGTATAGTAATGAGGCTATGCCAGCCCCTTTCTATGCAGAGGAATGTCTCCTAGGTACCTGAAGTCCACCTAATTTAGTTGCCTGCAATGAAGACCAGATTCTGTTGCCCCAAGTATTATCCTTCCCTTCCTTCCCCTCATTTATTTCTTCTGAGCTGTATAGTAATTGTAGAAAGCCTTACATAAACAAAAAGTGGGAAAGTGTATCACTTTTTCTATTACCGATGTGATAAACCGAATTTTCTATCAGATGTCTACACATGAACAAATATGTCCATTTTGCCCCCGGTCTCTTTATTTAACAGTAGAAATATGCTCTCTTTTTGTTTCTTCTTATCTGTGTTTTCATATAGCACTACTGAATAGTAGCACAACTAGTTTTAAGGTTGATGTAATCTCTGTCATTGAATCAACTTTCTTCTACATACTTAAAAAATATAAGTATGAATATATACACAAGCACAAGCCCAGATAAAACTCTGTTTTCAGTGCTTTCAAATATCTATGATTTGAAAAATTATATTTATTTATTTATTTTACCTCCTTTTCATTTAATATTTTTCCTCACTAACACCAGAAACTTTTGAAGTATTTGCCTAACCCTTGAGTAACTACCATTTCCTGACTTACTTCATCATGTTTTACAAACCATAAAGCAGATGCCTTATAAACCATAAAACAAGTTGTAGCACTGGAGTTATCTTATCAAAAAGAGCCTTAGTGCAATAACATTTTTTCCTTTATAAGCAGCGTCCCTGTTGTAGAGTGAGGCCAAAATCATCACATGCTTCTTTTTCTTAATCTCTTTAGTAGGCCCTAAATTCTAGTTGTGATTTATAGCTTCCAAGTAACTAGTTTCTAGTTCCCTACTCAGCAGTATCACAGCTCTCAAGTTGCTGACATGCTCAGCAAGCATTTTCGAGGAAAGTTGTGGCACCTGGCTGGTTTCCAAGTGTGCCTGGGCCTCCAGTTATCCTGGAACTCGAGGGTTCAGTTATTTTGAACAGAAGTAACTTATCCTACAAACTGAGATGATAGTTAAAATGGAAAAAAATAAGGGAAAGAATAAGTGACTGAATTTGGAGGGGAAAAAAAAAAAAGGCTGAGGTACATTGACTAATATTTGAAGTGTTATCTTCTGGACAGTTAATGGGGTATCATATGCGTCAAAGTTGACAAAGGAAAACACAATGTGAAGGTCTTATTTATTTATTTATTTCTGAAAAGCTGATTGTGCCATTAAAGCTTTCCTTACTTTTTTTTTTTTTTTTAAGTAAAGATATAAAGCTACGTTGGTTTTTTTCTTTAGCTACTGCTTTTTGATATCCTTCACCTGATCAGAAGCTAAAGTTGAAATCTAAAACTGACTCTATAGTTGTGCTGAGTTTAGATGCTTTTCTGTTGAAAGAGAGGGAATGTATAAAAGAGTGTTTTTCACTGCTTATCTGCTTGACATCTTTTTTCAATATTTCCAACTGGTTGGCTTTGGGAAAACCCCATGTAAAGGTATTAATACTGCAGATGGTTTTGTAAAATACGTTAGTACTGAAATGTCTGAAATACATAACAGCTTTGTACAACAGCATCTGTGTTTGGTAGAAATCTTGAGGAGGCTCCTTTTTAATGCCATGGAAAAGCCATGTTCAGTACTGACTTCTTTTGTGGTAGATGTTCACTGCTGCAAAAGATTTGAAATGAGTTTCTTCTGAATGGTGGGTGTCCACTTCTAGGTACTCTCTCTATTGTCGCTGGAGACAAATGGCCACTTTAGAGGAACAATTCAGTGACTTGGTTTAGATATCCACTTTAGTGTGAGATTACTCACATCCAGGAAATTTCTGTTTCTCTGAAAAGACTATAAAGTAGACCAACTTGTCTTCAGATGCAGACATCTCTCTAGTAGAGATATGTGAAGTTATTTGACAGAGATCATACCCTTTCTTTGTGCTAAAGCCTCAAAGTTATCAATGAGTATTATGTTTAATCTGGTCAGCAATACTGATAATGGATTTAGCATTCAGGTGGTGCTAAAAATCTCTGCAGAGTAACATAAAGTGCCAAAAGATAATTCACAGTTTTAACCTTATTTGATTGTAACCAGCCCATGATTTATGTACCCAGGGTTTACTCTCAAGAATTGCTGCAACAAATATGCTGTAAAAACTTAGAAATCTTAATCATCTCACAAGTAAGATCTAATTCTAGTTTTTCTTTAGTGTTGTCTCTTTTTCACTTTTCCTATTCTTTTTCTTTCTCTCTCTCTCTCCCTTTCTCTCCCATTATTTTCTTTTTGTCCTTCATTTTTAAATAACATTTCGAATCATTTTAGAAATTCAATAGAATCACCTGCAGTAAGTCAAACTTAGCTTTTCATACAAGAGGTCAGCTACGGCTGTGGGAAGTTTACCTGAATAATTTGAAACCAGGCACAATGAAAACAAACATTTCATTTTCTATTGGTAAGCAATAAACAAATAGTTAAGACTGTGGCAAAGTCTAGAATTATATTTTCCCTGTGATTGGGATCACATGTGAGGGAGCAGCAGATTTCTCTGTGGCTGTTTGCATTAGATGAATGCTGCTGGAGGGCATGGCAGTAGAATTGGCTTCCATCACTTACAGTTATATAATGTACTTGGAATGGAAAAAGGATGCCTCTCCATTAGAGAATCCAAAAAGCTGTGTCCCTTACTGAACCCGGTCTTTAATATGCAGGGGAGAGCATTGGGAAGGGGCAGGCAGGGAGAGCGTGAGCTGTAACATAGTGCTTTTACATAGCTTCATAGAAGTTGTTTTTTTTTTCCTTTGTACCTCCTTTTTCTTCTTTCTGTGCCTGAGCATACTAATTGCTTCTTTTCCTCTTCCTTGTTAGTTGTGCAAGTGCTTCATACACTGTACTGTGCGTAATAATGTCTTGCACTTGAGGCAAAGAGTGAAGGTCACCTGGTAGCATGGTATCACATTAGTGGAAAGGTTTTTACCTTCCAGTATCCTTTAAATGTGATCTTTTCAGCTACAGCTGTACTGTGTATTTTCTGTTTTATTTTATTTTTTTACTTGAATGGATGGTGTGCAACTGAAGAACTGTATTTCTTTTTGTTCATCTGGTGGATTCTCTTTTTTTTTTTTTAACTGGGGGATGTGGAGGTCATATGAGTTGTGGCCAGAAGTGTTCCTTGGAAGACCTAGCTTGAAGTTATTTGAATAACAAGCCTGAGCATGGTTCAGTAAGAATGCCTTTATGAAAGGCTCACTGTTGAAATTTTGGAACAGTGGAGAACATATTAGTTGAATATAAATATAAAGTGAAATATAAAGTGACAGTAAAACCAAATACAATTGTATTTGTTCTCTTCACATTTTCTCAAATTTTTATCAATTAAAGTTTTTTCCCCAGAAATGCCAGGTCTGTGAAATCAGCCTTGTGTAGGAGTGGTAAACGATGTTATTTTATTTTATTTTATTTTATTGTATTGTATTGTATTGTATTGTATTGTATTGTATTGTATTTTATTTTATTTTATTTTATTTTAATTTATTTTTTTATTGTGGTATACAGTTTGTAACCAAATTAAAATCTTTGCTGCTGTTTGAATTCAAAAGAAAATAAAAATAAAAATCATGATCATTTTTCTTGCATGTGAAAAGCCAGAGTGACAATTTCACTTTTCTAAGGAAAAAATGAGTTTCTGGAAGTTAGAGACAGCAGTAATTAAGAAGATGCCATATTTACCCTTGTCATTGCTTTGACCTTACTGCTGAATAGAATCAATGTTCCTGCTGCACCTTGTAAAAATGCTTCCATTCATGAGGCACACATAAAACCCAATGACTGCTAGGTACTGAGGAAGATCAAGCATTTCCTCTTAAATTTCTGATATGTCTGTGTCTTGAACAGATACAGATTTTATAACAGTAGTTGTAAAGTATACCTATAAATGGTCAGCCTATAAAACATCTGCTGTATCGTGACTGCATCAAAAGATGATGATTATACAAAATCATGAAGATTTGTAAATAAAAGTTGTGCACTTTAAAGCAATTTCTACTTAGCTTCTTAAATTTGTTTTGTTGATAAGATGTTAATATTGACAAATCTGAGATACATTTTCTTTCTCGTCCTTTAAGTTTTTGTGTTTTAATGCTTTACCTGCATTATGTATCATTAAATACAAACATGATGCTTATTTACATTGTTAGGAATGAAGCATTTTTAAATAGATTTGAATAGAAAGAAAAAATTAGCAGTTTTGTTTTTTTTTTTAATCATACTTCTGGAATTTTTTAACTTCAGAAGAGAGCTGGACTGGTAAATGAATATTATTGTTCTATTTGCACTGAATTTGAAATCCACATTTTTGAACTTTGGAGCAAAAAATGCTTCTCAGGTAATTATTTTTCCCGTACATAGTACACAAGAATACAATTTCATTGAATGTCTGTTCATGTATTCTTTTACTTTTCATATAAGAAGTATTTACCAAAATTAATTATGCTGTATGTGGGAAATAGAGTTTCCACTTGATTGTATTAGAATAAATCATGAGATCTGAGCTTTTTTTTAAAGAAGTTTTTGCATTTATTTTTTAACAAAAAAACAAACAAAAAACACTCTTCAATCAATAAATTGTATTTAAATATGCAAATGTCCTTTGTCTTGGAAAGGAGTATCAATCAGTAACATTGTCTGGCACTTATGGGCAGTATGATTTGCCCATTGAGAACATTGTGACTTAGGAGGTGATTTGCTTTTAGGCAGAGATTCAAATTCAGGACAGTGGCTCTATACCCAGGAAGAAAGTGATCATTTGTCTAAATCAGGCCTTTATTTAGACAACTGATGACAGCTGGCACTGGCTGCAGTGAGATGAATTGACTGGATTTTCCTGCAGCTCTGCCTCAGGTCACATGGTAAGATAGACCCACCTGAACAGTTAGAGGACAAGGAGCTTGGATAAGGATGAAGAGAATGATCTGGAAGTAAAGTTATATTTTCTATTGTAATAGGTTAGATCTGCATGTCTGAAAATATAAATGAAATAGCATGTTCACTTTTTTATATAATTCTCTTCTGTTGGACTCCTAAACATATAATTAATGTTCAAGTTAACAAAAAAAAAAAAATCCCTATAATTCATATAATCTTTTTACTTCGAAGAGAACTTTAAAACTCACCTAGTCCAACTCCCCTGCAATGAGCAGGGATATCCACAGCTAGATCAGGTTCCTCAGAGCCTGGTCCAAGCTGATTTGAATGTCTCCAGTGACAAGGCATCCACCTTTCTGGGCATGGTTCACATTCACTGATGGCAAATAAAACTATTTTAAACAGCAAGCATTGTTTCCTTAATAGCTTTGTTTCTTAAGCAGTTAGATCTTTTTCTCATCTGGCGCAGCTGAAAGACACTAATGAATGTAGAAAAGAAACACCATTTCCTTCTGCCATTTACAAATTTGGCTTTAATAGTCTACTTTATGATAGAAATAGTTGTTCCATTTTTGAGCAGGCATTAAGTGAGTAGTGTCAGGGATCTGTATAATGGTAGGATTCAGAATCTTCTGTTGTACAAGACAGAACTTTTGGCTGGTACTTAGTTGACGAGTTGACAAGTGACTAATGAACTGAAAAAATATTAACATATTAAAAAATATGAGGAATCTGTGTGGTTCATGGAAATGAAATCAGTAAAGTGCTTTGTTCACACTTGAGAGTGAATATATAACACCATGTTTAATAAGTCAATAATAGGCGTGGATTATTAAGTCACAGAATCACAAAAGAAAATATACATGTGACTCTTTTCTGGTTAAAATAAATAAAGCTACAGTGGGAAAATTAAAATATGTTTAGCTCAAACATTAAGTATAACACTTGTGTTGATCCAGACATAGTAAACTCAATGGTTTCTGTGGCTGCAGTACCTTTTCAAGCCAAGATTTTGTGCCTGTGGAGAAAAAATAATACAAGTACTGCATTTCTGGTGGAGCATACATTGTGTCCAAAACATCACTGGTGTTACAGAAGTGTTTTTATTTCATTAATTAATTAATTAATTAATTATTCAAACAAGGAAAGTCTTATCTGGCAACAATTTAAATCCTTGTAGATATTTACCTGTGTCTATAATTTGATTTGCATAGCTAGATTTGGTACTTGGTTAGATAGGAATGTATTTAGAATAACTCCAAAAATAATCTCGATTATTCCAGTCTTCAGTTTGGAGTCCATGCTGCTTCTTGAAATATATCTTATCTTGCTTCAGTTCTGCTATCATTTCAGCATGACAATGGTGATTTAAGTACAATCACAATTTTTTCAATCTATTTCCACCACCCTATATTTATAATCTTTCAAGTCCTGTTTCATTTCCAACCTTATTTTGAAAATATCTTTTAATTTTATCTCAACATTGCTTCTTCAAAAACATTTTGGATTGGAATTTTGCATAAAACTGTTCTTTTCGAGTGTATTCTTTTTCCTGATATATATATATATATATATATATATATGAAATCCTTTAAAGTAAATAGCATTACCATAATATAATGTTTCATGATACTTTGTAGAAGAGTTACTTTAATCTTATTTACAAACTGGTCTTTGCATCCATCTCATGTACTCAGTGCATTAATAGATTTTTTATCTTTACATTTGCAATAGATGTGATACAAATGTAGAATTATTTTATCACTATAAATCACTATTTTATCTTCTAAATCAAATGAGCTTTCTCCAGTGTCTAGATTCAGTGCTGGAAGAATATATCATTTTTTGTTAGTGTTGGTTTCATAAACATTTTCATTAACTCTTTTATCAACCTTATTATGGATTAAGAAATTCTTACTACTTTCTCATTTTAAAACAAGATAGAATAAATAATGTAAGACAACTAGATCAATTTATGTGATGAAAAGATAAGACAAGTGGGAAAAAAATCTATGCAGACAGATTTAATTATTTAAACATTTAAGTAATCTATATTTTTATGTTATTTAGAGACAAATCCTTATATATTCAATTAGAAATATATGACTATTGGTTGTCCATTGTAGATACCTGAATCATCTTCATCACTGCATTTTCTTATAACCTAATCTTAATTTATTTACCACATATGTTTTTGCCAGGGCAAAGCAAATTAATCTTATTTATTTAATATAACGATTGACTGTTTTAATCTCCTCTTACAGATCCTGTATCACATGTATGTCATAATATTGAATTACAGTTTTTTCTGAGCTGTTCTTTTACCTACTTTTGAGCACAAGACTAGGATTTTATAGTTCAAATCTAAAACATAGTTCTATTTTTATTATTGCTGTTAACATTTTTTATTCTCTATTCCTGAATCTTCAGATAGTAATATCAAAAACAAGGCATTTTCTGGAGTTATCATTCCCAGTTGTTCATATTTAGTCTCTAAACCAGCTGAAAGGAGGTTGTAGTGAGATAGAGGTCAGCATCTTTTCCCAGGTAACAGCCAATAGGACAAGGTGTAACGTCTCCAAGTTGCTCCAAGGGAGGTTCAGGTTGAACTAAGAAAAAATTCTTCTCAGAAAGAGTTGTGAGACATTGGAATTGGCTGCCCAGTGAAGTGGTGGAATCACTATCCCTGGAGATTTTCAAGAAAAATGTAGGAAAAGGGTAGTGGCAATGAGGGATATGGTTTAGTGTGCACAGTGGTAATGGGTTGATGATTGGGTGGGCTGATATTAGTGGCCTTATCCATCCTTTATTATTCTTTGATATGTCACTGTGGTATTATATTTGAGGCATTTCTGAGCAACTATTTTATATGAATTTTCCATGTTTTTGTTGAATCTGTCAGAGTGGCTTCCACAGATTGTCCTTAAAGTTTTATTTATTTTTAGCATTCATACATAATCCTGGTCAAGAAGCTCCTGGCAAAAAATGGAAATCTCATGAACCTAATGGAAATACAGGCACCATGGCATACTGCTGTGGTTGGCTGTCCTCACATGCAAAACCAGTGATCTTTGCTTCATTGCATGCCCCAAGCCAAAACAATCCAATATAGTAAGCAAGAGAATGAAGAGGTAGGAATACTATAAAAGCAAGAAATTTACTGTGATTAGAAGAGCATCTGATGAAAATAAATATGACTTATATCTAGAAAGCTTAAGAAGTTGTTCCCAGTCAAAACAACAAACATGTTTTCCGAGCGTCCAGACTAGCTGTCTGTTCACAAACAATTATGCAAATACTATGGGACTTGAAGCAAAAATATTTGTATGCATGCTAGTATCTTACTGGCAAGATAGAACTCTTAAAATACATTTCTACACAGGATATTATGAATTATTCTGCTGATTAATTCTGTTGTTTATAGGCTGCTGTAGGCCACTATGAAGTCATGAGAATGGTCATTCAAACACAAAACACTTATAAATTCTGGCATCAAATATTACATATAAAATTAATGCCATGCAACACTATCTTGAAACACTCAACTTGAATATTAATATCTATGCCAGTCATTGTGAAATAAGTTCTCTTTTTCTCGTGGAAGTCATGAAATACATGATGGCAACTAACAGTCCTTCTTGAGGTTGATGTGTTTGAAACATTTACTTTATCACATAACAGAGAAGTTACGACACTGATTTCTGAATGCACTTCAGACAGATTGAGGAAAATTATTGAAATAAACCACAGTAATAGTTTAAAGAAATCACATGCAACAAAAAATTGTGAGTTGTTATTGCAGAAGGCAAGGAAGTTTAAAATTGATCACATCTCCAGTCTTTGGTGAACTCAGATCTCACAAATTCTTTATTCTATTTTTTATTTTAAATGCTATAAATGTATGTTATTCCGTGCTGAAACACTAAGTGCTATGCTTAATCAAGAGTGACTCTTGATGAGTAATAGTGCCCTGACAAGAAGGGAAGTGCTGGCAGACTCTTCATTAAAGTGTTGAGAATAGCACTGCAGTAATATACAGCTTTTCTACTTGAAGAAGTAGTTCTTCTTATGTGTGTGTGATTCTGTTAAGAATGTAAGACACTGGGGTGTCCTGTGCATGGCAAGGAGCAGGATCTCTGAATTTAAAAGGATGTATTTCATGTAAGTGCAGTATGTCAAGACGCTTTTCGTGGATAATTTCTCAAAACATCTTTAAATAGCCTTGGATTTAGGTTTGATCTGAAAATTAATTATGAAAAAAAGTATATCTTTTTCTTTTTTTTTTACACTCAATATAGATAAAATATTTTGTTCTGTGATTTGGAATTTGGCTTTAGCATACCTTTTCAAGTTCATTTTTCTAGTAAACTTTTAAGTAGTCGTATATTTTATACAGAACAAAGAATACATGAGAGACAAGCAAACAAGCAGGCCATCCAAAAAGCATCTGTGCTGCTCACCCAGCAGGATCTCAATAATGGTATTTGTATTCAGCGACTGAACCAGTACAATCTCCCAGAAAAGAACTTACATGCACTTAGTGTCTCCCTTTTAAAAATCCATTTGTAATAAATTATTTCATGGCAGTACTTTAATTATTTATGGTACCAAATGGTCATTCAACATTCTGAATCATGGCATGATCCACTTAGATAAGCATAGCTATGTGGCTTTCAAAGGTGCTGGGCATTTTCACTCAAGTCTGGTTTAAAATACTCTGCAGACTGCAAACAGAGTAAAACTGAGTAGTTGGTTTAAAATCTAAGCTATAATTAAAGTAGTATTGAAATATACATATAAATTTATAATTACACATTCATAGAAATGTAGGTATATTATGCTCAGAGTGAATTTGATTTTAATAAATACATAAATCTTGCTTATATGCTTGACTGTTGTTTTATTGTTGTTTCATTCATTCTCTCTAAACATGCTTAATTTATTACAATTCTATATTTTAATTAAAATATATATATTTCTAACATTCACTATTTTTAACCAATAGCATTTTACCTGAAGAATGAATTCTAGATCATTTGACAGTTTTATAAAAAAAATTATATTATTTCATTGTGAACCACTTAATTTCTCATTACATCAGTTTAAAAAATATATACATCTCTTAAAGCTACACACAACTAGACTGTCTGTTTCAAATAATATGGGCCATATTTAAGTAACCTAGGGTGTTCTCTGCTCTGTGTACAGAATACTCAGAAATCATAGGCAGCTTTCTAACCCAGCTTTCTAAGCCTCTATGTTGTTTTACATAGTTTTTTAAGGAATTTTGGTATCTTCATTGACTAAGCAAAACTTAATTTTGAATTTAGGCAATCTAGATATGGTCTTACGCATGAAAAAGTCATTTTCTGTTTCAAAATGTTTTCAAAGATTTTTTTTTATAAGAAATTGGGAACATGTGACATATCAAATGGGAATATGCTCTTACACAAAACAGAACTATATATTCAAGAAATTTATCAGTGCTTTTTGTGCTTAAAAATATTATTAATTTGTATATCAGTATTCCTTTGCAATGTCACTGCACTTTAATCCAGTACTTTAATCTAGTAGATACACAGTAGCATAATTAGTTGTTGTATCATATCCATCTATGGCAAAACAAGAAGCAATGAGATTTGTTTGCGTATGAAAATTTGGTTAGATATTAGGAAAGTCTCTGTGAATATGAGGGATATTAAGCCTCTAGAAAGACATAGGGATAACAAAATATGCCATTCACTGAAGAGTTTTAGAGTTTTAGAGGTCAGTAAGGTAAATATATAAAGCATTAAACAAACAAGCATGTAGATTATAAAGCTCTCTTCCTCCAGTACTATATTCTATATTACCAAATTCAATTAAAGGAATAAAAAGAAATAAAATAACAAATTATAATTCCCCAAGGGCTGTTTTTCAGATTGATAATGGATAGCATCCTAAATGCAAAATGGGACAAAAGTATTTTTCAATTTCAAAAATATAGGTGCTACGTTATGTCCATTAACATAGAAAGCTACTATTTAGCTGCCTGACATAATCACAATAGAGAAGTTCTCAGCAGTTATTCATGTGAATTGAAAATTAGTAGCTATAAAGAATTGAGTAAGGTCATGGTGATTTCAATACTATCTCAGTGCTAGCATGACCAATGAGGCTGCTTTTCAGGTATTTACCCTCCTCTTGATAATTAATCTATGGAGAACTTCCAGGACAATCTTCCATGGTAGCGAATAAGCTCTCCAGGAAGTTGTGGTCTATTTTGAAGAAACTCCATATTCAACATGAAAATGGACCACCTTGCAAAATTGGAGTGCATCCTAGGGTAAAGAGCTTTGAGCTGAAGAAAACCTATACTTCTTCAAGTAGAAAACTAGTCAGTATCATTAGAGTCTTCAAATATGACATTAACACTTGAGATGAGCATCTGGTAGCATTTGATAATGTTCTACCACTGTAAATAAGGTAATATATTTCTCATAATGGTTTGCTGCCGACAGTGCTCATCTAGGAGTGAAACAAGATGACCGTTTATATTCCCAGTTGGGCAATGTTGCAGATTTGTGTGCTATTACTTTTGGTGAAGATTTAAGATGGCCTTCATATCATCACAAACTAAGCACATTACTTTCAAGTACTCTGTGTAACAATTCTTTGTTATAATTATATTTTAAGGTCAATCATTTTACAGATATATTTAATTGTGTTATATATTTGGATATACTTCATATATAAAGGTACAGAATTCATCTCTTTCCTCCTTACTACAACTATGTGCTTACCGTTTTCAAAGGGTAAAAGCATAAATTTTCTGTTGGATGTTGGAGAAAAGCTGTGACTTTTGTTCTTTTAACAACCTAAAAAACAGTTTAAGGAAGAATCATGTGATTGAAACAAATCCCCTGTTTCTACCTCTTATGAAATGACTCTAGGGTGAGCTTCACCATCTTCCTTATGGAAATTTTGCTGAAATATGCAAATTTAGGAACTACTCTTAATTATGAATCAAATACTGCTTTTTGTTTTGTTTTCATCACTAATGGTATGCTCCTGCATGTAGTTGAAATTCATTAATGTTTGAGTGTACATCTAATGTTAGGCACCTAATTAAAGTGTTAAGGTTGGGATCTCATGCCTGAAGACTTCTTGTATTATTATCAGAGAAAACAGGCACTGTACTGTACTTTGGTAGCTGCTGGGTTAGTTCTCAGCTGCTTAGTGTTGTCAGAAGATTATGACAGCTTTGTTAAAGGCTTTTTCCTCATCTCGTTTCTAGCACGTTGAGAGTAGAAGCTAGATAATTCCAGTTCTCTATAAAGACTGTGTTAAGGTGCCAGATAGGCTTAAGAATCTATGTCAGGATAGGCTAGCAAGTCGCAACTCTTATGCAGCAGGCTAGATTTGATGATTTGTAAGATCCCTTCTGCTGTGCTTTTCCTTGCTAAGATGCTGTGCAGATGTCTAAGGAATGCATGTGATCACTGTGAGTGTAGCATATTTGATTGAAAAAGTATAAGTATGCTGTACTCATGCTTTTACTGTTAAATATATATATATATTCTTTACCATGCATATGTGTATACCTGGGGAGGGTGATGGGTGAAGGACAGTAAGCTTGTTCATGATAAATGAGTTGCTGCAGCGAAAGCCATTGTATTACTTACTATGTCCATTTGTCGTTAAGGGGAAATACAGTTGTAACAGCATTCTAGTTTCTGCATTACATGCTTTTAAGTGCCTGTCCACTAAGAATGCCTGCTTTCACTGATTCGAGACAGGAAAGTTGGCATATTATTTCCCAGTGCTCGAAACTCAATGTTGGCTTCTATTAAGTGCTACCAGACATGCAAAACAATACTTGAAACAAGACTGTTTGAACTAAAATGTAATTGGACTCATTTAAAGTCTTATTACAATGAAATCTGACTTCCTCCTTGTAATTTGACTTGTAGAAACCTCTCTCAAAAAAAAGCCACTACCTTTTGCCATGGGCTGTACATTTAAATTCTGCACTAGGTAAGCATAATGAGAAAAGAAAGTTCTGACATAGATGGAGATCATATCAGCTCTGGCTTGATTAATTATTTCCACACAATCAATCAGCACCTTATTTAGATAACTGGAGGCACTCACTAGTTAATTTGTGAGAGTAGAACAATGAGGGCAAGCATTTATACGGCCAGTCGATACTCCAATTAGTGTTAGAAAGTCAAATGCAGGTTTGAAAACAGCTAGTAGAAAAAAAGCAAGGGTGAAAAAGCACTAGAACAGGCTTCCTGGAGATGTTGTGGAGTCTTCTACAGATATGTTCAAGACCTGTTTGTGTACCTGCCTGTGCAGCCTACTGTAGGGAACCTGCTTTAGCAGGGAGGCTGGACTAGATGATATTTTGAGGTCTCTTCAAACCCCCGCAATTCTGTGATTCTGTGAAGTAGCATAACTTTCCTGTTCTTAGATACATATTTATGTCAGTGAATCCAGTCATCCTCCCCAAAAATATTTATGCAAAATATTAATTCCTTTACTTCTTAAAAAACACATATAGATATTTCTGTAGACACTTAAAAACAGTTAAATCATATACTAATGCTGCATTTGCATAACTGGCAAACTTGCACTTCTTTTGGTTACTGACTTAATTTCCGCATTATCGGGACTTATTCTCACCTTCAAGAAAAATACTAGTTATAGGAAGTAGAATCATTTACCTCTCACATAAACATGGCACACAAACTGTAAAGCATTGCAAGGCAGATGATCAGTTACTGCTCTATATATTGCTTATGTAGTGATTAATTTGGCTGAAGTATATGTTGGCCGTGTCAACAGACTAAATTCTGTATTCAGAATATTCTGTATTCAGAATAAACTGAATAATAATCTTACCTCAGTGTCAGATAGAGAAGGATAAAGTGGATGAGGTTTTGGAACGATGTTGTCCAAAATTACATTACAGTGGTTCCTCATAGCATCTTTTAATTGGCAAATGTCTGTACACGAGCAAAAGAGAAATAATCATTTTATATAGCATCATATTTCTCCACCTTCTGCTCAAGAGAGGAAAGAAGCCAAATTCAAACTCCGAAATTTCAGCTAAACCAGTTTTATCAACATCAGAATGGTCTTGACAGAAGCTTTAATGGGGAAAATAAGAAAATGAACAAATCATTTTTAATGAAAAAAAAAAGAAATATCTGTTTAAAGTTATACGATAATATTTTCTTAGTGCTGGTATTTGTATTTATTTTTCTATATAGTATCTTTTGAACTGACATCACATGAAATGGTCTACAGAACAACATTACATTTTCATTAGTTTTTAAGAGAAAGTTTGGAAGGACAACTTTTTTTTTATATATAATGATGAAATTACTTCTCTTAAATGGTAGTAGTATCATTACTGTTCCTAGGTTTTGATGTAATGTAATAGTAACATCTTCAATATCATTCATATATTATATTATTTTTTATCTTTATAATTGTATCCCCATAACAACAAAGGTTAATTTGAATGAAATGATATCATAGAAATCATCACCACAGTTGAAGTTCATAAGTACCTGGGCATGAATATAGGCACAAGTTTCATACAGTGAGAAAAAATACTAGATAACTCAATCAATTTGAAGAAGCTGAGAAACCTCATTGCTACACAGTTGTTACATTTCCACAGAAATGATCTTTTCTATAGTGTGTTTTCCTGCTATTGCTAAATATGGAGAGAGAATAATGATTCCCTATAACATAAATAAATAAAAATTTGTTTATCTTAAAGTATACCTGCTAATATTTAAACAAGAATATTTTCATGCTGTGTTTGGTTTATTACAGATTCTGTACTGCTGTCCTGTAGATGTTCTCCCATTTTCTATTGTACAGCTTTGAATTATTTGCTGAATTAAAATTTCAATAAGCTGCACATTGATCTTCCTAAGATATTTTCTATTTTACAGGTTTTCAGTACTGTGCGAGATTCCTTATTGGGCAAAAGTTAGATAGATGGTAGGTAGGAATTATAGAAAAGGATTTTACTGGAGCAGTAGTTTTCCTAACTACAGCTGCAGCAGGAAAGAACTAATCATTTCATCTGTTAAACCCATGAGATGGGACTGTTTAGTGTAGAAAAGAAAAGTCTTAAGGGAGATTTATCAACCTGAAAGGAGATAAAATGAGGATGGCGCCATGTTC
Organism: Cyrtonyx montezumae; assembly: GCF_038088225.1. Lineage (NCBI taxonomy): Eukaryota > Metazoa > Chordata > Aves > Galliformes > Odontophoridae > Cyrtonyx > Cyrtonyx montezumae. Next base: position 9,179,563 of record NW_027072034.1, on the reverse strand, counting down.
TTATCAGTGGTACTCACAGAGGCAATGGTCACAAACTGGAGAACAAGAAGTTCCAGCTAAACATCAGGAAACACTTAGTAAATAAGTGCGTGACTGAGCACTGGAACAAGTTACCCAGGGATGTTGTAGATTCTCCTCCCTGAAGGTCTTCAAAAAACATCTGGTCATCTTGAGCAACCTACTCTAGGTATCCTTGTTTGAGTAGGGAGGAGTGGTCCCTTCAAACTTCAGCTGTTCTCTGTTCCTCTGAAAGATCCAAGATGTTCAACAATTTCTGAGTTATATGTAATTCATGGAACAATTGGAGAACTATACATTCAAGATCAATATCAGCAGTACAGCTTACAAAATATAATATTGGATACATATAAAATATAACTTCAGAACTACACTGTTCTAATAACTTCCCTCTGATAAACCCAAGAAGTTTTAATTGTGCAAGCACAACTACACAGTATGTGCGCATTCTGTGCACCTATGTCTGTGAGTGTGAGTACCCCTGCTGATACACAAATCCCAGTGGGGAGCGAAGGTGCTGGCTTTTAGTACATTTTTCTCCCTAGAAACTACTGCTTGTGAGAGGTCCCATGGACTCACACAGGTACTCTGAGGTGTGTGCTCCTGTGTGTGACAGTGTATGGCACCCTGCAGTGTCATGCCACAAGCTGGAATGGGATTGCTTTCACCATCACATGGGAAGGAGATTCAAGGCCTAAGAGGTTGGAATGCTGTTAGGGTGATTTTTGGCTGCTCTATTACCATTTTATGTTTCAAGATGTCTTACGAATTACAAATTTTCATGCTTCTTCAAATTCAATTCTTCAAAATTAACAATTCTTTAGATTGACTCCTTTTCCTGAAAGTCTTTGTAATTCTAGGATTATTGATTAATGAATGGTCATTCCATGAAAAAAACTTACCACTGATAATTTCCTCTTTAGTGGTTTCTATTCTGGGGCAGCAACATCTTAGAACAGGCAGTTTAGGATATGCCACATTCACTCATAGCTGTTGGATTCCTACATAACCATTCTAAAAAGTTTTAAGGGGAAGAGCTTCCAAAAAAACCTTAGGGTAGTCTCAGGGCATTTATTTTCCAGAGAATGTGTTAATACCTGGATTTCAACTTATACTCTGAGTATGTGTTAGCTTTTAGTATGGCTAAAGCTTGTTTGAAAATGAATTAAAGAAAGCAGTATTTGGTTGAGTCTCCTCTGATAAACAAGAATTTATTTTCAAGATAAATAATTGTTCAAGGGGTGTGTGAGCATAAGAAAAGGAGGTTATATTTTTTGCTATATCTCATCTATATCCTCTCCATTCTGATTCTCTTCCAGCAGCTCCTACAGAAACTGTTGAAGTGTTAATGTGTGCACTTTACACATGGCTGTATGCCAAGCCGTAGGATTTTGTTATAATTCTCCTTTCTAACACTTCTTACCATATTGAATTTGTCCTTGGAATGGACGGCATCATTAGGAGTGGAGATTTAATTATAGCTACTTAGAGACAACTTAAGAACTGTTGTTTAATTTACTGCAGTTTTAAAGTGGAAGCAAGAAAGTAGTTGGGAACTTCAGTAGTTTAAAAACATTGGCACATGAGATGCTTTGTCAAAGGTTAGTGTAGCAAAATTTCATTCCAGTGGAGAAGTGAAAAGAATTAAGACTTTCAGACAATTTTTTTATTATATTCTTTTTTTTTTTCTTAAGCACCAGTGTAGATATGTCAAATTAATTAGATGTTTTTACTATACTTAATTATTATAAGTGATCTAATGGGGTCTTGCTTCTCTTTTGACCATGATTCATTTTGCAGGCCTATAGATATCTACATTATACACATCTCCATGTGTATCTGCATGCATCACCCTTTATATTTTACAGAAATATGTTTATTTCAGGGCATAATTCATTTGGCCTATTCTACATTGCTTCATTAAGTTGAAATACATCATATGCATATTTTTCATTCAGTGTAAAGGTGCCTAGGGTGATTAGCTCAGATGCAGATATTTAGTTTTAATATAATTAATTCCTTTTAGACTATCTTGTAAACCATAAAGCATTCACTTCTACTTAAAATACATCTATACTCTTTTTGGCATTTTTTTTTCTTTTTAATAATATAGCATCTATAGCATCTATTTAAATCTTATTATTATAGTGCCTGTATTACTGAGTTCTCTTTTCTAGCCTCTACACATGAAAATTTGAAAATTCCCATCATCTGTCACAATACTAAAAACACTGTGAATTCTTTTAGCCTATGCCAATTATATATCCAGATTGAAGGGGATTATTTCAGTGCTTGTAGGTTTTTTTCCCACTGTGTGGACATCCTTCTGAGCAGTCAGATATCTCCATGGATTTTGAATACTTGTCCAGTGTCTTGAATTAGTTATAAGTTCTCTACTTCCCTTTACAAACCAAGAAGGGATTACATAGCATAACACAACATGCTTGTACCCTAAAACAGCCACTCTGTTACAGGGTGAGCATTTCTGCCTCTGTCTGAAATCACTGAATAGTCATATCCTTTGCAGTTTTAGGGACATTGTCACTATAACAAAATATATTTCACAAATATTAAGCACAGGGAAAATACTTTTTAAAGATCTCTGCTATCTGGAAATAAAAAGTCGATTTTGATCTGGTGTAGACCATGCCAGTACATGCATCTATATGTGCGAAGATAAGGCTGGGAAACATGCTTTTTTTTTTTTTTTTGGTCATATTTCACAACATTTTCTCATTCCATTATTTGTTTATACACAGAAAAGTGTTCCCCTTACCTGACTTATTAGGTTGCAGGTTTCTACAATGAATGGTATTGGTAGTTTTGGCACCGAAATAGTTTCTTTCCCATTCCTGCTAGTAGAAAGCTAGCTTGGAAATGCTTCTCAGTCTTCATCAAGGCTTTTGCCAGAGAAGAAAGAAGGTAAGATAAAATCCTGATGACCATGAAGGAAATGTGATAATGAGGATTATGGTGGTTTTCAAATTTGTGTATTTGTTTCACTGTATTTTATTGAATAAGATGCTGCTTGGTTGGGGTTTCAAGGATACACTCAACCTTGAATAAACAAGTTTGGGGTATGTTGGCTACTTTTCATGCTTTTCCTCAGATAAGGATAAGCCTAGGTAAAATCTGAAGGACAGGAAAGCGCATTTCATGGTTTTACATAGCATTATAACTGCTCTGTAATTTTCTGCAGCTGGCATACGAATGTTTTTAACAGCAATACTTACTGGAGCTGTGAAAGAGTTCAGAGCTCAGAACCCTTCCAAAGAAGTTCAGAGAAAATACAATTTTTTACTATTAGTATGTACTGACACTAAGCTGTGGAGATGGGCACTGCTGGGGAGCAGAAATTGAAATTTCCTTTTTCTTTAGTCTCCTGCTGCTACCCCTGCCACACTTAGCATAATAGTGACATATACTATTGCTAGTCAGACATTTATTTAGCTTAATGAAAGCTACTGCAAAAAAGGTATAATTCCTAGTTTTCAGTAATGTCCTTCTGATATTTGGCTGATGACAGTGCTCAGAGAAGCTTTGCTAATGTTATTTAATTATGCCTACAAGAAAGCATAACTTGATATCTAATGTTGTGCTGAATGTTCTGGTGAAAGTAGTCTCAAACCATAATACTCTCTCCTTTTTAAAATATTTTGATATCAGTTAATATTCATTTTGCATCCCTTTGTATGGAACCAAGTTATAGATAGCCAAGTTTCAACAACACGATGAACTATGCAATGTTTTATTGTAAAAGATACTGCAGAAAAGTAACATTTCCCTTACCATTACAATTATTTTGCTCTGAAATACAAATTTCCACTGTCCTCACAGTTCTCACTTCTCTCAATTATTTTTAACTTTGACTTAATATTGAAACTAGTGCATATTATCAGTTTCAATGCATGATTTCAATACATCTTTGCTCTCTGAACTTCAGTTCATAAATCTTTATGCACATAACTGAAATTAATTTAAATTTCAGCCTTAGAAGAAATTATACTTAATGGGTTTCTACAAACTGCCCGAGTCTGTTTACACAAAGAAAGTAATTTTTCCATTTGATGTAGGAATGAACTAAGTAAATTCAACAAGTTATTTTTTAAATCAAAAAGCTGGGTTTTTAAGATAAAACATTATACTATTTCCTAACAAAATTTCTAAAGCACACAAGCACACAGTCCAGTAGTTTTGAACTACATGGTATTCCTCAGACAATTAAGCCATTTTCTTTTTTCTTTTTTTTTTTTTTTTGCCAAACTTTGCAATTTTGCTAGAGATCACACATTTTTTTTGCCTATCCCCATTCCTCCCCCTTCCCCCCCCCTTCCCTCCCCAACCACTATAACTGGATCAGGATGTTATATTTCTTAAAAGCAAGACTTGAAGTCAGTTAATTGAGCACAATTAATTTTTTATAATCTAGGTAGAGAAAATGCATAGAATTTTATGTTTACAGCCTTTTTATCATCTATCAAGAACATTAAAATTACTACTGAGAAACCAGTCTGTCTTCATAGGAATAAGTTTTAATAGACAGAAAATGTTAAATTTTTTTTAAGAGTAGTTTATAGGGAGAACAGTCTTGTGGGATCATGCCTCAACATCCCTATGTGTTCATCTGACAAATTGAAATATCTTCTCTTGTTCTATGCATATGCATATTCTATGCATTTTCAAACATTCTTAAGCTTTCAACAAGGAATTATTTTTCACGTCTAATACCTAAGACATGAATGCATGGAACCTGAACAGCTATTGCCCATCAAATGCACAACAACCTGATGTGAGACCACATATGCAGTCCAAATGAGATGCATCTTATCTACACACACACAAATGTAGTGAGACTACATTTACAGTGTACAAACAATGTAGACTTATCTCTGCATATATGGCACGTGAGTACATATGGACAGAAGAATAAATCTTTTCACCATTAAGACAGTCAAGTACAGGCTGCCTGGTGAGTTTGTGCAGTCCTGTCACTCAAGATTCACATAAATGGGTAAAGCCCTGAACAACCTTAACTGATCTCATAGTTGATGCTGCTTTGATCACAAGGGTGCTAGAGACCTCCTGAGATCTTTGCAAATCTGAACTCTTTGATTCCACAACTCTCTTGTGTGGACAAATGCTGTTCCCAAGACATGCTTTCAGCAATGACATAAATTTCCAGAGCAAGTCTGATTTGTTGTAGGCGAAACAAATTTTATCTGTTGTATTGAAACCTCTGATCAAAAGGAGATATTTGCCAGCTGAAAAATTCTGTTAGTGGGAAAGCATCCAGGAGTGCCTCTGTAGCTCTGGAAGTCATTGTGCTCATCATCATGACCTCATTTCTCTGCTTTCCAGCTAGCAGCTGCAGATTTGAGGGGGAAGCCTCAGGTAATATAATCACTTTGACTGAACATGTGCTGTCCCATTTATGTTCTGGAAGTTGAAAGAGGTCAAAATGGAATTTCTGCATGTCCTACAGTCCAGCTACAAGAGAACAATTTGGAAGGACTTTCTACTTTTCTTTTTATATAATTGGATAAAATTTGTACTTCATATATTTTACCTTGTATATATTTGATAATCTTATAGACAAGCCTATATGTTGTTAACATTACTATGTTTGGAAATAATACTGTCAGTGTACCACTTTATGCCTTAAAGTAATTTCCTCTGAAATTAGAAGGTATCATCATTTGTTTAAAATACTAAGGCATTAAGGTTTGCATAAAGATTAGATCAGGTATGTCCAGCCCACAGTCTTTGGGCTGCATGCAGCCCAGCACAGCTCACAGTGTGGCCAGCCCCTGCCCTGTGCCATCATGGTGGCATGCAGCCTCCATTCAGCAACAACCAAACAGTGCTGTTAACACTGGTCTGAAACCAGGGCAGGAGAAGGGTGCAGTGCAGTGCTAAATCAAGTGATGGCAAACAATTTTGTGCATTTTGATACACTGAATAAACATAGACCTGTGATCAGTGAATAATAGAAAGCCTTACTTTTCATTTGGATAAATTTGAGATATTGCTGAATTTTTTTTTCTTTTGTATATTTTGTGACTTTATTTTCATTCAACATGAATACCTTACCTGTGAATTTTTAGATGAAATGTCTAGAGTCGTAATCAGACATTCAATTTAAAAATCTGATCATGTCTCTTTACTAGACTTTTATAAGCTCTCTTACCAGAGAGCTTCCCTCACTTCACAATCATGCCTTATTCATGTCACTGCTTTTTGACATTATGAACTCTTGTGAGCAACTTTGTCAAGGACGAAGCACAGAGAGTAAAATTAGATCAAAAATCTGATGAGTACTTTGAGACCTGCAATGAAACTGCCATCAAACCAGACTGATGCATTAGTTTCCCAACAACATGGTCAAATATTCCACTAGTTTCATGTTTTTGTTATCCTCTTTTTTACTTTTTAATAAAAAATATGAAAAATATAAGTTTTGTTACTTAAATACATTAACTATATTACATATTTTATGCGTAGCCCAAGAGAATTCCTCTTCACTAAGTGATGGCAAGCAAGCAAAAAGGTTAGACATCCTAATTGTTAGGGCATCTTGGCTTCAGAAATTGTTGCTGCAAATGCGTTTTTTTCTACATTAAATTTGGTTCTTTTACTATAATGGTAGAAGAAATATTAAAGTAAGAAATTACTTCATTATTTAAATAAGATATATATTTTTTTCTGTGTGATTTTATAAATCAAGGAAGGCTTATTTTATATATTTTTTCTTACTTGTCTTTTCCTGATTGTATTCTGTGAAGAGCTTTAGCTTTGTAAGACATGAAATTTGTTCATTGCTTCCCTTAGAGATCTGTCTTTTATATTAAAGCTCTGTTCATAGGCATGCCACTGAAAAACCTTCTACATAACTATCAATAGCAAATCTCTAGTGACAACATAGGTTATGTTTATACTAGCAAAAACAGCTCCAGGGAATATTTCCAGCCAGTGGAACTGAAGTGTGTACATTGTTAAACAGTTAGATTTGTCCCTCACATGTTTTGGCCTAGGCCAAATAAGACTCTTCCAAGCAGCTCCTGGGCACTGTGCAGTGGTTAGAGCATAGCAAAGACCATCCCTTCCAGGCAGTCCAGATGTGCCTTGGACTGATGTGATTGTTTTGGAGAGCAAATGAGTTAACAGTCGCAGTACAGTGTGTTTCATGTTGGTTGATCTCTATGCCGGAGAACGGTCCCATGATATTTAAGTTATGAGTTTATTCATAGTCTTAGAGGCTTGTTTTGCTATCCTTTCAGAATCAAAACCTTCCAGGTGAAAATTTTTTATCCCTTCATTTTTGTTTATTTGTAATTTGATTTGCTTATTACCTCAGAGGTTGTTTGGGATTTAATTCGTTTTCACCAATTTGACATACTTTTATTTGTCCATGTGGAATTACAGAAGCTATTGATATACTATTGGTGAAATATTCTGAAGGAGTTTCTTTAGAAAACTGAATGTTTTGTGGCATGCTTGCATCCTGCTTTTCCTCAAGTCTCTTCTGTAACAAGTTTTTTCTAGATATAAGCCACTCAACGTTTTCCTTGCTGTACTATGTTTCATTTTGAGCTCTGTGAACTGTTTTATTCTAAGAGTACTGTTGTCCAAGTTTTCATATGAAAATAATTTTATTCAATCATTGCTCTGACAATTTATGTCCTTAATCAGAAGAGAGACTGTCACAAGTGAAATACAGATGCATAATGCTTCTATAACCATGTGATAGAGCCTTGGCAGTAAAGTGCATACATAGCATAAGTTTGTTTTATTTTACCACCACACTATAAAGGAGGTAAATGCCAGACAACACAGTTCATTACAAATGTGCAACTTATATTTTCTCTGAGGGTTTATTCTTTATTCTGATCAGATCTTGAAGATGTATGTAATTATATAGTTTCTTGCTGGTAAAAATAAGAGGGAAAATTAGCTTAGTATGCTTATATCTGAACTCAGAGCCAGTAACTGATATATGAATCAGAAACATATTATTCCCATACTGGAATATCTGAAAAGCCTTTAAAAATATTATTTTATTGCCAAAGTGTTGAATGACATCTATTCCAATATTTCATGTTTAAATTCATTTTCATTTAAACACACAGTTTTGTACTCTACTTTCTCCTTGGGGCTTTTCAGCAATAGTATTTCCATAATCATTCCTATAAAGAGGAGGTAAAAATGTAACCCAGAAACACATTTTCAATGAGTACTTCTGTGTAATTCAGCTTTCTTGGGAAGTATATTTTTATACCTAACTCCTTTTGCTTATACAGGGAGAATGTATCATCATTTATAGTTTTGTTCCCAGAAAGGTCTATCTTCAATCTCCCTCCAGCAGTAATTACTCATAGAACTATTAATATTGCTTTGAAACAACTTCTGAAGCACTTGCAAGTGTCTGGAGGAAGAGGAATTTTCATATGATTTAAATCTTCTGGAAAACTGTGAGGTCCAGTTGCTTCAAATTAATCGATTTTTACTATATTTTTGCTATGAATTAATTCTGTATAAAACTGGAAAGATGTGATATGGAGCAATGCTGACTGTTTTACATACTTATTTTTCATGGTTTAAAGAGAAAGAAATGATTCTTTATAAAGAATAATTAATAAAATCCTAATCTCATAATTTTATGCACTGGCTGTAGGATAACACTGGGAAGTTTTCATATGCTAGTTTCTAAATCTGAAATGTTCTGATTTTTTTTTTCCATCATCTCATTACACCTTATTGCAAAAATAATGGCTGAGTCTCAGACCTCTTAGGAATCTACAAAATTTTCACTTGGTGATTGCTTTTGTTTAAGTAATGTGTGCTGACATTCCAACTATTTGCACATTGATTACACTGAGCTTGTTGATACGTATTAGATAGTAATGTAAAAAGTGAACACGTTCAGATAAGTTTCTACATTCACACAATCCATGAGAAGCCTACTCATGGTTACTGTTTATTTCAGACATCTGCAGTCCTAGTTATACTCCAGGAGACTGATTTTATTTCTTGCCATAAGGTGGGGGAGTATAAAAATGCATACCAAGTAGCAAGGAACAGACAGTTTTGTACAATATTAATAAACAAACAAATAAACCAACAAACAAATCAAAACCTGCTTATATAAACACTCAGAAGACATCATTGTCAACAGAAGGGCTCAGAGGTCTCGTTAAAAGGAGCAATTGGGCACAGGTGGTTTTTGCCACAAAGTGCTAACTGTCTAATCTAAGACCAGACAAAACAGTAAACTGAATAAGGGCATATGGTGAGGAAGGATCAGGATGCCAAAGCAAGGAGTAAATGAAGGATGTTACCTTACTGACTAGGACATCATTATAAGTGCTTATGTATGACAAAAAGCAAAATATAAGAATGTGTCTCAAACAGTTAGCAGCACTATCCAATCCAGAGAGATGAGATTAAAACAATTCCATAGGGAATTCTTCAAACTATCTGCTATTAAATCCAGTGATAGGGTCTCACTAATCTTGGATAGGAATAAATATTAAATTTATGTATTGATGCACATAATTGTATATTGAAAGCTTTTGTTAGTAATTTTCTTGCAGATAGATTGTTTATCTCATTTTTCTTTTTATGGATATTCAAAAAGATCTGACAAGTTTTAGAATGGTTTTTTTGTTCTTTTTTTTTTTAATGTGTTCTGACTTTAAAATTTTCTGAATCAATCGTTGTCAAGGAATTTTACAATTTTGCTAGGAATAGATGTATGCATTACCAAATACAGAAATATATTATACAAAAATGCCTAAGCAATGGAAATCGGTGCATACAAAATTTTGTAAACAATGCCAGTTGGACTCAAAGGTATATGACATTTCTAGATAAATTTTTATATGTTGAAAATGCTTTCTACAGTTTCAGTGACATTCTCCAGTAGAGGAAAACTGATGTTCTTTTCCACTCTTTCCTTCTTGTGTTTTAATATTCATAGATAAGATATGTAACTTTAAGTGAAATTCCAGTGCTAAAGTGGATTAACTACTGGAGGACAGCTTCTTCAAGAGGTCATGTATTTTTAGAGTTCTATGTAAAATGCTATTCATAGCCAAAGGAGATTCTGAGAGGACAGAAGACTTGGAGAGCAAAAGGGTGAAAATAATTAAGAGATGCTGATTATAAAGCAGCACAGTTAGGAATATATGAGATAATTAATGCATTGTAGCATTTTAGATCACTTAGTGTCAGAATTAACTTTTTTGAGGAGTTCTTCAGAAACACAGTTAAGTGAGTGAATATTAGAACTTCTCTGGGAATTTTTAGGAATGAAAGTATATAGTGATGGTCAGTGCAGTTCTGTCCTCTCTGTTAGTCTTACTAGGTCTTAATGATTAAAAATAGATTCCTTCTCCAATTCTTGGTTCACGTTTCTGTAGAAAAAGAAATCTTCTCCATTTGTGCGCTTTGTTTACTTTTTGTGTTTGAGTACACATGTGGGTGTGAGCTTTCTGCCAGAAAGCTGAGCACATGCTTACATTTTAGGACATTAATACATTGCAGGCAGATATTTAACAAATCTGGTGGCTAGAATCTGTTGTTTAAACAGCATATTAGACTGAAAGCAAACAATTAACTGAATTTAAAACTAAGCTAATTAACTACTTTAATCTATGTGCTGCTTTAGGCCATGTCTCTGTTGTGTGCAGGAATAATAATAATTAATAATAATGGTATTGTAAAACCTTGTTTTCCATTATGAAAATTTTGGATTCTGTGGATGTCAGTACATAGGTGCTGATAATCCTTTCATTATTAGGAAAATATGATGTTCTTAGCAGTAAAATGTGATGGAGATAATTTTTGAATACTGATGTTAAATTGCACGAGTTCCAAATTATGTCTTTGAGCAAATTGAAAATATCTCAAGCATTTCTTTAAATATTGATGTTCATCTCTGACATATTTCTTAATAAGGATTTGTCTATATTTGAAGTTAGAAAGTTCAATTTTTAATTAAATATGAACTCTTCTGAATTAACTAGTTTTCTTACTCTGTTTCTGCTTTGACAAAATTCTGCTGTTAAAATAGAAAAATGCCCTCTCTGAAGCTTTTGCACACTGTTCATCCCTACAGGCATATCAAATGAGTGTGAAACAGATGATGTAGTTCAGAATTCTGCTCTAATTCAGTAAAGTTGTTTTGTTTCCAGTTTTCTCCATAATTGTTTCAGATTTTATAGACAAGCCTGAGAAAACATTTGTAATTATAAGGTTTCTAAATCTAAACATATATGAATAACGTATAATATTATGTGTTATAAAAATAAGATTTGTAAAGATTTTTCAGTCTGAAGAGGAGGAGGCTCAGGGGAGACCTTATTGCTCTCTGTAACTACCGGAAGGATGGTTATAGTGAACTGAGGGCCATCCTCTTCACTCCTGTAACTGGTGATAGGACTAGAGGGAATGGCCTCAAGTTGCATCAAGGGAGATTCAGGCTGGATGTTAGGAAATACCACTTTTCCAAATGGGTGATCAGGCACTAGAATGGGCTGCCCAGAGAGGTAGTGGAATCACTGACCCTGGAGGTGTTCAAGGAATGTTTAGATGTTGTGTTGAGGGACATGGTTTAGAGAGATGTATTGGTGATATGTGGATGGTTGAACTGGACGATCTTGTACGTCTTTTCCAACCTTGATGATTCTATAATTCTGTGACTCTATGATTTAGAATTAATGTGAGATACAAGGAAAAAGTTTTCTTCTTCCTTTCAAAAATGTTTATGTAAACAGCAATTTGTGCAAGAGAATACTGAGAAAGTGCATTCTCTTTTAGCCAAGGAATAAGGTGCTGCAAGAATCAATATTTTTTGAAGAAAAATTAAGTTTGTGGTTAGCCTATTTTCAGTAAACCATCTTGGTGGATTAGAAGTTGTCTTCAGATAGGGTTGTTTATGTAATCAAGCTTAGATTCATCCTATTACTTGGTATACTGTCAGGTGTCTCACTGAAATTTTAGTACCTGCAAGCTTTCTATAAATAGGCAATAGAACCTGCAGAGTGATTCAGATTTTAAATATGCTGAACTAACTGAGAACATGCACACCTTTGAATATTCTTATTCCTAGATCCATCATATTCTTGAGCTGTTGGTGTTACATGTCTAGTCCTTTGATTCTGGGCAGGGAATTACAGTAACGATATCTATTTCTGTAAATAAATTAGATTTCTAAACTATTTAGGTACTGAAAAGAGTTTTCTAGACAGACTAGGTTTTTCTGTGATTTTTTAATCTGCTTTTCTGCACAAATAACCCATTGCCTTGTTAAACCTTAGTCCTAATTCAGTCTTGATTTTGCCTAAATCAATCAATTAAATTTATAAACCAGTTAGGTTTTCCAGGACTCTGAAATCAGTTTGAGATTTATCTCAAGTAACACTAGCAATATAAATGCTTCTTATCTAAGTTCAACTTAGTAAAGTTCCTTCTATTATCAAAGGAAAGAAATAGTCATTTCCAGGGGAAATGGATCTTACCTGCCTTTGAAAATCATTTTGGAAATGAAGCAGTTACCATTGAATTTTGCTGTGCAGTGACTGCCCACTAGCTGATGTCTCTGTTACATACATAAGGTTAAACGAAATGAATACCATTGTGATCTAAATTTCTGTCTGCTATATCATACTTCTATTAGTCATACTCTCTTGTATTAATCCAGATACAGTAGCTCATGACTGGAATGTTTATATTTGGCAGTCTAATATTGCATACAAATTTATTTCCAAAAAGTGATTCTCTGCACTTAGGATTATCTCTATTTTTGGGTTGTAAATATATTTTCTGACATTTGGCCTGATCATTTTTTCTTTATATTTCAAAACTGCTTTAGATAAAATGTGCTCACAATTTATCTTCTGATTTTTTCACCTCATTCAACAGAATGGACATCTATATTTTGAAACTAATTTTTCCATTACTACGTAAAAATCTAAATTTTAGCCAAGTTTTTATTTATTTGTTTGTTTATTTATTTTTGATTCTAACTTCAAATTTATTTGCTCTCTTTTTTTGTATGCTTTTGGTCAGTTTTTTTTCCCTTTTTAATTTTTGCCTTTGCTTTTGGCACGTATATACAAGTTCAATTGAATCATATTGTTAATATAGTAAAAACTTTGAAGTTTGTTCTTCTAGTTTAAAAATATTTCGACATATTTTTACCTTTGTCTTAAATTTAAAAGTCAGACTTATTCTTAAGAATAATAGCTCATCCTTTGCAGCTTACCTGGGATTCTGTTGGTGTGTATTTAGTTTCCCTCTACATGTACATTCCCAGTGCTGCTTTAGGCAAATAGTTTGTGTCTTGCCAGTTCATTTCCTTCTTCTATAAATCTGCTTGTAGTAGATTTCAAACGCAACTCCATTACTAGCCAAAAAGGTCTAAAGGTCTTCTACTGTTGTCACTATCATACCCCAACCAAACATACTGGTCAGAAGTGGCTAATGATGCTCATGTATTATTTGAGTTTCTGGTCTACTTGTGCTACTTACTCTGAAAGCCAGTGTATATTCCTTTCATAATCTTCTCTCAATTTGTGCTGTTTCAAGATGGCAACGTTTTTGAATGCCTGAGAGATGGAAGGTTGAAAAATATTTAGCAGAGATTTTCAAGAAGGATAGCAGCCTTTCATTTTCTAAAGGGGGTCTATAAGAAGGAAGGGCACAGACTCTTCAGCAGGGACTGTTGTGACAGGGCAAAGGGAAACAGTTTGAATCTAGAAGAGTAGACTGAGTATAAGTTGAAGTTTTTACAGTAAGAGTTTGAGGCACTGGAAAAGGTTGCCCATAGAGATGATGGAAACCCTGTTCCTGGAGGGATGGGGATATATACCTGGCTATAGATGTCCCTATTCACTTCAGGGGAGATAAACCAGGTGACTTTCAAGGGTCCCTTCCAACTTAAAAGATTCTAAGATTCTGTGGTTGTTCTACTAGTATCCTTCCTTCCTGAGTTTAGTCAGGATCTTGTAAACAGTAGTAATAGTGGGAAAATCATTTAATATCTCCCTGTAGTAATTGATAAATAAAGTCTGATAGGAATGTCCTGCAAATACTCTGGAAGCAGGAAAACACTGAGAGATTTACAGACAACATACAGAATGTAGTTGTTCTTTTCACGGTCACAAACTACAGCATAGGAAGTTCTGCACAAATACGCTCAAGTTCTTTATGGTGAGGGTGACGGAGCACTGGCACAGGCTGCACAGGGGGGTTGTGGAGTCTCCTTCTCTGGAGATATTCAAGACCCACCTGGACGCCTACCTGTGTGACCTGGTGTAGGGAGCTGCTTTGGCAGGGGGTTGGACTCGATGATCTCTAGAGGTCCCTTCCAACCTCTACGATTCTGTGATTCTGTGATTTTATGTTCTCTTTTTTTAGGCATCTAGATACCAGTACCATTTCAATAGTATTCTCTTGTTTTCATCTCTCAGTTTCACCACTTGTAGGTACATGGTAAAGGCCCCCTTTCACGGAATTGTCTCTTGTCACTGTAGAGCTTTAATTATGTGAATGCGTTTTTAAGGGTGTATTTAAATTTCACAGAAGTCAATTGCTCTTAAAGCACATGCTTGAAGATGAGCACGTGCTGAAGTACTTCTTTAAATAAAGAGAGATTTAAACACATGCTTAAATGACTTTCTGAATCTGGGACCAAATTATAGACAAGATTAAACTCAGAAGAATAGAGAAAATAAAAATACACAATAATATAGCACACTATATTTTCTTTGCATTTTAGCTGTTCTTTCCCCCCATTTAAGACTTTTATATTACTTGTTTAAAATTAAGACTATACTAGTATGCAATTTTTTTTTTTAAGAAAGAAAATTAATGTTATTGCAGAAATTACATACCTTCAGCTTGTCATCTCACCTTCTGGTTTCTCATAACACAATCAGGTTAAGCTGTCTTTCATTCCTACTCCACAAACTGTACGCTGGATATGCTAATGGGAAGAACTCTAGAGTTCTGTTACAAATTCCTTATTACTAGACAAAATCAGTCAGGTAACTATCAATGACATCTTTCAAATTTTGTTTCCTTTTGGACTTAACTGAGCATTCTTACAGGCTGCAGTAGCAGTTAGATGCATGGTGGTAAAAGTAGTTGATGTAGAAATGGTTATAGAAATAGATGAAGAGAGGAGTAAAGATGATGAGAAAAAAAATTTTGCTAGTATTCTCTAGTTGAAACTTTTGTTGGATATTTTAAAGAAAAGAAAAACAGTAAAAAAGGCTTCAGAGCCTAGACATGAATAAACTGGACATAGTTTGTGGACAAGTTGCGTTACGATGTCATACTTGAGTAGTTTGGTTTGACTAGATGACCTCCAGAGATCTCTTCTTACCTCAACCATCCTATTTTTAAGTGAAATTCTGATTTCTTTTATGATAGATGAAACATGTACTGACTTCATTAGTATCTGAAGAAGACTACTTTAATATGTACACATCTGAGGCTACTGATACAGTCAAAGCATTTTAGAATCCATGGTGCAATTATTAAAAGTAATTCAACATATTGCCTCCTTCTGTCCAAATCCTGCATGCTCAGCTCTGTTTTTGCTCTCATAAATCCAAGCTATTCACAAAAAAATTGAACTCTGCTAATAGTGTCTTTTTTAAAATCTGGTTGCCGACCAGTATTTATTAGTTTTTTTCCAGGAATGACTTGTATATACAACCTCTCTCAAGCCCTGCACAGTCAAAATAAATTTTTATAAAAGCTTTTGGGTTTTGTTTGTTTCTGTGTTGTATGTGAAGCTACCCCTCTATTTAAAATATACCTTTGAAAACTCAAAGCTCAGTACTTCGCATGAGGCTTTTCACTCATATTCAGTGCCTCTGGCTTACAAGCAAGTGTCATATGGTTGCAATTAAAAGAATGTCACAAAAACTTCATTGTAAGTAGGGTAACATATGCTCTTAAGGGGTTTACTCAGTTTCCAGTGCTTTGAGTCTTGCTGGGATTGGGAGTCACATCTTTCACAGCTAGTCACCCTATCTGCTTTAGATATGTCAGCTGACAGGGTTCCAGATAATACATCTTCCGGAAATGTTGACAACTATTTGTGCAGAGAAATCCAACTGCATGAAATAAACAACTGAGGAATAGCAGTGGCAAGTTCTGCTCCAGAGGTAGTATTTTTATCAATCAAACAGACTATGGATGGCATTTGAGAAATGTTTCCTGTTGAGGGATCAGTATGGGAAGAGGATTCAGCCTTGTGCTGTAGGAACTGCCACGGGCTTGTGAAACATTAGCAAAAAAAACAAAACAAAACTGGGACAGTGAGTACTTAAAAAAAGCAAAAAAAAAAAAAAAATAGAGCACTGATAACATATAGAAGAAAGAAATATAAGGATATGTGATGTTCATGGTTACCACACAAAGCTAAACCTGAGCAAATTGTCCCTGTTACAAGAACAAACTGAGTTACTGGGAAAGATTCATTCTGGATATCTGCATTTTTAAAGAATTTTATAACTGGAAAATTAGCTGGGTATATTTGCAAAGAAATGCTTTCGAGTGCAGGCATTTAACTCAAGTTCTCAATTCACTCTGGCACATGTACAATTTAAATTTTCCTAGAATTCTGCATAATATTTATATCCACTATGGAAAGAGAGCAGGGAAATCAATCTGCAAATTGCACGTTCAAAGACTGTAACAACATACTGCCTTTCGGCCTTCCTTCATGCAAATTTTTTTCCCCAACTGAGCTTTTTTTTTCTGTTTCATTTTAATCCATTATTTGGCAATTGTGCTTTCCTTTCCAAATGGCTCACATCTCTGTGTACACTAGTAATGCAGTTCTGGCTGTCAGGATATTTAGAAATTTAATGTGCTAGGAAGAAAGTAGCTACTATTAATTATTATTTTCCAGTATAACCCAAATACATTATTTCAGCTATGAATATTAGAAAAAATACTACTTTAAATAAGATACTTATTTCATTCTGTTGTACGAGCAAAATCATTATTACTTACATAAAAGTCTTACAGATATTCCCTTTACTAGCTGTGTTAAAGTTCTTACAAGAAAGTGATAAGATTCCAGATGATATTCATATAAATTCATATCAACTAATATTTTAGGTTTGCTGCCAAAACTTTGTTTTGTTACTTGGCAGTGATGAAGATCATTTATTTGCTTAGGTTTATGTACATAGCATATCTGCAACTCTCAGTAAAATAAAAATCCTCGTAAATCCATAGCAACGGGCAGAAAAAAATAGTTCTAAAATTAAGATTTATTAAATCTCTATTTTCCTGTTTACACCTGCTCTTATACTGGAGAAAAACTGATTGGTGAACTTTAGTAACACGTGCTTTGTCATAGAATCATAAAATCATAGAATTGGTTTGAGTGGGAAAGGACCTCTGGGATAATCTAGTTCCAACTCCTCTCCTGTGGGCAGGAGCACCTCCCACTAGATCAAGTTATTGAGGGCCCTATCAAACCCTAACCATGAGTATTAGAAGAAGGAGACATATGTCTGAGAAACTGTTAGGCTTGGAAAGAACAGAAGCTGACCATATGGTGTGGTGGTTTTCCACTAATGGGCAGCTGAACTCCACTGCACTGCTCTCTCATTTCCTCTTCTCAGAACTAGGAGGGAGAATACAACTGATGGGTTGAGATAAGGACAGAGAGAGCACTCACCAATTGCTGGCATGAGCAAATCAGCCTCAGCATGAGGGAGAGTAGTGTAATTTATTGCTTATTACTGACAGACTAGTGCAATGAGGAACTAAAAGCAAACTAAAACCTCCTTCCTCTTCTACCACTTTGTAACTCCTGCCTCTAAGCAAAACAAGGGAATAGGGAATGGGGGTTGCAGTCAGTCCATGACACTTCATCTGTGCCTCTCCTTCATGATCATTCTCTGCCCCTGCTTCAGCCTGTAGTCCCTCCCACAGAATGCTGTCCATCCCAAATTGATTCTGTATGTACTTACCACAGGATGCATCACTCCAAACACTACTCCAACATGGGTCCTTACCACAGGGCCCATTCTTCAGGACCACACTGCTCCTGCACATATCTCCTGTGGGGGCCATCCAAGGCTGCATCTCTGCACTGACCTTGGCAGCTACAGGACTGTTTATATTTTCTCACACCTTTCTCCCAACTGCTTTTACATACTCTTTTTTCACCCATTCTTAAATCTATTCTAACAGAGACTTAATGAATGTCATTAATGATTCAGCACTGGCCAGCAGCATGTCCCTTTTGGGGCCATCTGGAGTTGGCTCTCATCTAACATGGAGCCACTGCCTTGCTCTTCTCCCAGAGGCCATGCCTGCAGCCCCACCCATCACCAAAACCCAATTTGTAATCCCAATACATACAAATTTTTTTCTTTTTAGGAAAAAAAAAAAAAAGAAAACCATTATTTTCATTATCAACAACAACCAAAAAAAATCTTAATAGAGTGATTTTTACAAAGACTAAAAGCAAAGGTACATTGACAACACAGGAGTATGGTCAACATTAAGATTGTGATTAACTTAGTCATGAGTTTGTCTTCTCACACACCAGATTAAATGTTTTTCAGTGCTTTGTAAAGGGATGACTGCATTGTGTATTTGTGTCAGGAAAAAGCAGGAGAGGAGATTTGATCTATCTGTGTGTAATGCCTGAAATGATAGGGCAAGAACCTGATTTGACTAAAAACCTGACAAAAAGCTTCCTGTCTGTCAGTAAAATCTAACATTGCATTGCTACTTTTGTATAACTAAATGATTTGAACAAATGAGAAATGAAAATAACCCATACAAAGCAGATTTTGTTTACATAATCTAGTCTCACATAACAGTGTTAATTTGTGTTTCCCATCACAGTTGCTCTCCTCAAAATAAGCTCTGTTTCTGGAATCTTCTTGAGAAGCTTTGCTGCCTGTCTAAGAAAAACAGCTGACATAGCTGACGTAGCTGACAGAGGTCTATAGATTTCAGAAAAGTCATACTGCTAATATTATAAACTTTGGGAAAAAAATAAATATGACCTATTGCTCTTTTTTTTTCACAGAACTCTAACTAGAAATCCTGTAGTATTTTTTAAATATGATTTTGTTTAATTCTGTTGATAAAGTTTCCTAATTAATCATATTGGACTGAATGGTAGATCAGAAATACTGTGAAATAGTGCTATTAGACAGGATTGTCATCTTAGACATGGCTTACAGTCACTGTTCTGTCAAGGTCATTGTTAATGATTGTTTTTGTCCTACAAGAATGAAACAGAAATATAACAGTGATTCTTCAGTGAATATATCTGCACTAGTTTCTTGGTTTGGATCAGTGTCTTGAAGCCTCATCTGTGTTCCTGTTAAACTGTGCATTGCTTGAGTCTGCAGAGGAGTTTTGTGCACAGAATCCTGGTTCAAGGTGGACTTATTTCAGAGAGAGCTAGTCTGGAAGTTCAGTCCTCTTCTACTTGTTAGTTTTTGTTCGAGATACAAAGACCTTAGTAGTAACAGGCTTGATTTACTACACCACAGCTGTTGCTCAAAATGACTTGCTACTGTGGGTATAGCTAGTGGTAGCAGAGCAGACTAAACAACTGAAAGAAAGTTATCCTATCCATTATGGAAAAATAAGCCTGGCTGTGAAAGGATTGAAACTCTTACTTAACTTCAGTGAAAATTCAACCTAAAGCATTTAATTCAAATTTACAGGTACTTTTTTCAAGAAGTGCAAGTTTTGTAAGGAAAGGAGCTAAACTATCCTTATCAATCCCAGTGTTATAAGGTCATATCTGAGCATAGAGCCATATTCAGTAGCACAGCATTAAGGTGTGTATGAGTAGGATTTTCAAGTAGATATCTTCTAAAATCAGGGATTATTAAGTGATGGTTTTGTTAAGTAAAATTAAAAGCACATATTCTGTTATGGAAAAGTGCAATTAATTCTAATTTATGCAGAAGAAAGACTGTTTTGAATAATACGTATTTACCGGTAAAACACAAAATTTGGAGCAAAATGGAGGACTCTTTTAAGAGTGAAATTGTGAGATTAATGTGCAGTTCTTCACATCAATTTAGAAACTTTTTCTGAGACTGCAATTTCTCTGCTGCGTACATGCTGATATTTCATTCATGTAGAATGAGAGTTATATTAATACAATGGAAACACACAATGGGAATGTTTTATTATGCATATTATCTCATCGGTTACCCAGTATAAGAATATGGAAGACCTTAACATGAGTACTTGAGAATGTATAGTGGCACTCCCATTTAAAAGAATTGTCTTCATCTTGCTCTTAGTGACCCTCTCTGAACAGTGAGATTGTGTAAAAGAATTGACTTGGCTTTGAGTTACAAGTGTTACAAGTAAAGATTTTCCAATTTCAAGGAAAAAAGAAATAACTTTGATAGAGCTGCAATAATTGGCTGAAGTGCTGTCAGAATCAAACTACCTAAGAGTACAAATAAAACACATACTTATTTAGTAGTAACAGTCTGAGATATTGAGTTTGAGAGTAAGATGAAAAAAAAAATTCTAATCACTTTATTCTCTTGAATTGTAACTACATAAATTCAAATGGTACTTGAGTTAATGGTGTTTTCAGCATATTTTCAGATTACATGTTAGTTTGGAATATGTATTTTAAATTTACAGAAGATTTATTTGCCCTCATTTCTTTGTGGTATAGATCTGTGAGTTCACTGTGTGGAATTCAAAACTTTAAAAAAATTATGTCAGAAGTATGCTCTCTCAAATACAGTGACAGTGCATCTGGTCTTGCAATCAGCTTTTGCTGAACACAAAGTTAAAGAGATCTGAGAGACTTTCTGTATGGCAGTTATGAAGGCAATAACCCCTTATGAGCACCACATCTTGAGATTAATAAACACTCTCCTGGTTCCAGCATCTGGAGTGAGAGTTCCATTTTGCATTATATGACCTTGGTTGAAGCACTGAAACAAAAGTGCATGTTACTGAATTTATAGCTTGCTATTAATACCATCTACAAGGAAATAACACACCTCACTGTTTCGTCTTTCTTAGTTTATCAGTATTACTTTACACCTTTTCTTTATACCAGATATATACAAAAGAGCATCTTTACCTCTGATGTTCTCAGTGCTGTGCCTACTAAGCTATTGAAAGGAAAGCTCTCTGAATGATGCCCTCATACAACCATTTTTGTTCTAGCGCCAAATTCAATAGCTGTTGATGTCAGCTGAAAGATTAATATTGAATTCATTGAGTGCCTATCCTTTATTAACCTCTATCCAACACGAGATAGATGGTCGCCACAGGTAACCTATTGCAACAGACAGCAAAAGGTAGTGTACTAGTAACTTCTCATTACTGTACATGTTGGGTTTCTGAGTTCATATGTTTCCACAGTAGATTTTCTGAATGTTTCCTTTTGAATACCATTCATCTTCATTGGTTCTGTTCTGAATGAATGGGGCTTAGCAATTTAGTAGCCAGAGATATTTTTATTGTTGTTCAAAAAAGACTCCTAAGAGTGAGACTATTTTATTTTTTTAGGGACATGCTGTGTGCTTTCACCATTATGAATGATGACTTCACTATACAAGTAGAAAAATTGTAACTGTTGTACATTTTCATGGATTGCCCATGTCATTTGATTTATTGTAGTATTTTATTGTATATTGCCTTTCAGAATATCCTGGACAAGGACAGGGATGATATCCATTGTATATGTACTGCTTTTTACGTGGCATTCATAAAGTTTTAGAAGTGTTTGGAAGGATCAGTGATCCTCCAAGATTGGCTGACTTATATGCAGCATCACTGGGGAAGTGTGAAGCAGCAAAATATTTTCCTCCACCTTTGGATTTCATTTTTCTTTCATATTTTTCTGAGAAACACCTTGAGACAACACATTGCCTAAGAATCAATAACAATGAATCTTCAGGATATGCATACTGATGATAAAGAAATATTGATTAAGAAATTCTGAAGAGCCAAAACTGACCTTGTTTTAGATCACATAATGGTGTCACAAACAATACAGAATTAACAAGAAAAAAATGTTTTCAGAAGCATTCTCAACGACATATAATAAAGAGTAATAGAACACAGCAAGAAATGGATAGATGTTTTGTGATACAGGGCCAGATTATTTCTTAGTAAAAATTTTATTTTATACACTCCTAATAGTTTGTACCCAGTGAGTGCCTTCTGATTCATGTGACTAAAAGATTCCCATCTGTTGAACTGAAGTATTCCACATGGTAAGTTTGATAAAATAGCTGAACAGAACACTTCAGAACCTAGTCACATAATAAAGCTTCATAGTTGTGGATTTTGAGACCATCTGTATTGTGAATATAGCAAGTCATTCACATCATTTACCATACAATAACAGTCAGGGAGCTATTTTAGGAGCAATGGACCTTACATTGCAGACATCCAGCAAGAAACTACAAAATACAATTTATTTACTTCAGTGCTTCACAAAGATTAACTTTATCCTTGGGAGGCTAATAACCCTAGGCTCCCTTAATAGTCCATGGAAAGAAAAAAGTACTTGCAGTTGATTCTGAGCAGAACCCTAACTTGAAGGATGCAGACCATTTGGAAAGAGTACAGAAGGGATCAAGAAGAAATTCTAAAACAGTGATCTGCTTATAAGGACTGTAGAAATCAGAGTTGTCATGAAGGAGAGATGACAGGGAATATTAACATTTTAAAATACATAACAAACTGTTGCAAAGTCTGTTCCTCATTTAGTCAGTAAGAAAAAAAAATTATGCAGCAAGGCTTCATATTAGACATAGGAAAAAATTTCTAACAGTGTGGAGAGCTGGAAGAAATTTTCAGAATAGGTTACAAAGTCTCTGTTATATAACAGCAGGTGATTCGAATTTCTTTCTGTAGGAGATGAGCAGTTTCATTTCTTTAGTTACATGCTCTTGTGACTGGAATATTTGTTTCTGAAAATTCCAGACTGATGGGTATATGGATGATGTGTGTGCATAATCAGGTTTTAATGCAAAAATAAGCACTAAGTGCTTGTGACTTTACTCACCTTGGAACTGAAAAGTTATATGGAGAACTGAAATAAAACAATGGTATATTAAACCAATTTAATACGAATTCATTTAATTTTATGTTCTTTTTCTTTTAAAATAAAAAATGCTGGTATAAACTTTGCTCCTCAGAATTTTAAATGTTTGAGATTGGCAGTGCTTCAAGCATGTGGTCTTCATGGGAGAAATTTTTTCAGCTAGTACATGAACCATGAAATTGCTGAAATCAAATGGAGTTTCAGGACTGTACATAGAACACAGGCAATTTTTCTTTGTTATTAGCAAAGGATAAAACAATGTGCCTGATGAGCTAAACTAAGGAGATATGTTGTTCTTTTTTTTCTCCCCGATTGAATCAGCGAACTAAATTCTCTGCTGCAATAAATTGCTGCAGATTACAGGTTTTTTATTCAAGGTTTGCTAGTGCACAGTCTGTGCATCTTCCATTTACTTAGCTGTGTTTACTACCCTATAATTCTAGGCAGGTTTCGCTCAGAATAATCTTACCAATTATATATCTGATTCCATTGAGAAAACCAATTTTGTGTCATTGAGGATAGTAGAATTGGCCAGTGGATTACCAGTGTATCAAAGGAAATTTCTTTTCCATACATTCCACTGAAGGAAATGAATAGTTAAAAAAAGGGTAAACAAAAATAGCTGTGAGAACTGGAATTGCTTTAGGATAAAGCTAACTGTCCAATGGAACTGTTTATGTTGTCATTGACAAAAAAATATGGGAAGTCTTTCTGAAGAATTAACTAATATTAAACTATGTGTCTAGCAGGAATAATTACATCTTCTAAATGATCTTTCTAATCCGCATAAACAATACCAATCCACAGTAGGTGTCATAATAATAATTATAATGATGCAAAAAGTGTATTGAATTTGCAATTAATAAAACATGCCTAAGCCATTTTCTTTTCTTAAGTTGCTTCATCTGCTGTGGAAATCAATCTAATTAAATCTTTACAAGTTGGTTATTTTTAAAATAACTTTCATTGAAAGACACTGGTACTTGAAGCAACAGTTATCAAGGTCATACTTTTGCCTTTTTTGTTTTTTGTTTGTTCATCATAGCCTACAGGAAGAGTCAGCTTTGTAAATCCTGTAATTGTTTGAAGAAGAGGCAATGTAGTTAGAATATATGATAGGGAGATTTTCCTATGGGGAATTTTGCAGAAGAATCATGTCTTTTTTGTTTGTTTGTTTGTTTGCTTGTTTGTTTGTTTGTTTTGAGTTACAAACTCAATTAAACTTACATTGTAATCAGGAAATGTTTTGATGAGTAAAACAAGTACAATAGATGTGACACACTAATGCCACAGATTCAATAGATCGGGCACGTCCAACTTGTGAACCAAGGCCATATGTGATGCTAGTCAGCTAGTAATGTGTCCCAATACAGTCTTAAAATTTGAAGTTTATTGTGGGATTTTTAGCAATATTTTTCACAAGTCAATTGTACGTAGCTTGACTGTAGAGTGCATTGGTGACAGCAGAATTCTGTAGAGGGGAGGGTTCAGTGCAGTGCTAACTATGCCTCTCATGCCCATCACACACATTAAGCCACATCCAAACCTGTATGTATTACACATTACAAGCACTTGGGGCACCTGACAAGTAAAAGACAGAGACTGCTGATAATATTTCCAGATACCTACACATCTGTGTGCCTTTGAAGACACGTTTTTTTTGTTATTAAACAGGCATACAAGTTTTCTTACTTTGTCAAAAATAAATTTGCCCCAAAAAATAACCAATCAATAAATTTTTTGACTGCAGACTAATAAGAGCATCATCTGCTAATAAAAAAAAAAAAAAAACGTGGTGTGCAGCATAGGAATTTTAAAATGTAATTCTTGTAAGGGCAAAAGTGACATCCACAATGTCCTCAGAAAAAAGAAGCAACAGTTGCAGTCTCTGCAGTCAGCAAGGTATTTTATTTTTTTTTACAGCTGCAATATAAAAGGTATAAAAATGTACTTTGGTGCATTAGCTAAACACAGTCCAGTGAACACTGAAATATATGCAGTCTTTGTTTCTGTTTGGATGTAGAAATTTGAAAATATGTTTGAAAATTTCCAAAAAAGCCATCAATTTTGTGACTCCATTTTCAGTTGTCATAAAAGCATTGCCTGCAATTTTTCATATATATGTATAAGGTTGAATTCAGACATTCAATTCAAAGAAAAATTTGATCATGCCTCTTGGCTAGATTTTCTTAGACCTATCTTACCACAGAAAAATATCCCTCACTTCACAACCACACCTTAATCATGTCTCTGCTTTTTGACAGTAAGTACACTTATGAACAACTGTTTTCAAGGATGAGGCACAGAAAGAGTAAAATTAGATAAAAAACTCTGATGTTCACCTTCAAAACTCACTAAGAACTGCAGCTACTGCCATTGAACCAGACTGATGCATTAGTTTCACAAGAACAATGTCAAATATTTCACTAGTTTTTATTTTGTTGTCCTCTTTTTTAATACATAAAAACTGTATAATACAAACTATAAAATATAAGCTTTTTTAGTTAATTACATTAACTATATTAAGTATTCTATATGTGGCCTAAAACAATTCCTCTTTACTCTGCGCAGCACAGGCAAGCTGCAAAGTTGGACTCTCACACTGCTTAGGCCTATAAGTAAAGTAGATTAATGAACTGGAGTACATCCACTTAAACATTTATTCATTTACATTAGAAATAGCTATTAAGGATATAAACATGGTAAAAGTTATTTTGCAGGTAATAAATAGTTTTACTGAGTTCAAAATATGTATTTAATTTCGTATACAAGTTTATACAAAATCAGTATCTAACTGGATCTGCTAGTGTATAATCTCAGATATCTACCCAGGAGCAGTCACGTGATGAAGGAAAAGAACATTTTTAGAGTTGAATTTTCTTAAAACCAGAAGATAAGGAAAAAAGGAGAAAGGAAAAAAAAGAAAAAGAAAAAGAAAGACATTTGACAGCTGCTCAAGGGTGTGTAAACTTTCAAACTGGTTCCCTCAGAACTCTCAGGCTAGGTACAGGGGAGATGAGGTACAATAGATGCAATCTAATATATGCCTGTGGAGTTTATTGCCTATGTCTCATCACATCAGATTCAGCTGGAGTACATGCTCATTTTACTTCCTATTTGCATATCTCCTATTTCTTGGAAACCATCCTTTGTTGGCATTTATACAATTGTCAGAATGGACTATCCTTCTACCCTTGGTTTGGGGTCGAAATAAGCATGACAAGTTAGTGATGGAGAGAATAGAATTTAAAAGAAATAGAAATATCTAATAGAAATTAGATAGCACTGGACTGTAACACTCAGTTGAAATTAAATCTCACAAGCGTGTGAAAGGAGGTGTCTGGAAGTCTAAACCTAATCCTAACCCTTAGAATCATATAGCAATTTACGTTGGAAAGGACCTTTAAGATCATCTGGTTCCAACCCCCTGCTCTGGTTAAGGACACCTTCCTCTGGATCAGGTTGCTCAGAGTCCCATCCAGCCTGGCTTAGAATGCTTCTAGGGAGGGAACATTCACAACCCCACTGAGAAACCTGTTCCAGTGTCTCACCACTCTCACAGTAACAAATTTCTTCCTGATACGTAGTCTAAATCTACACTCTTCCCATTTAAAACCGTTTCCCTTGTCCTGTTGCTGCCTGTCCTTATAGAAAGTCCCTCCTCAGATTTCATGTGGGCTCCCTTCAAGTTCTGAGAGGCCACTATAAGGTCTCTTTGAAGCCTTCTCTTCTCCTGGCTCCTTCTTCTCCTTCTTGTGTTGGGGGCTCCAGGACTGCACACAGTTCTCCAGGTGAGGTCTCACAAAAGCACAATAGAGGGGCAAAATCACCTCCCTCAACCTGCTGGTCACACTTCTCTTGAAGCAACCTAGGATATGGTTTGCCTTCTGGGCTGCAAGTGTGCTATTTGTGGCAAAAAACACTAAAGCAAATATTTTCTAGCTAAGAATCTAGTATTTTAATTCATATATATATATATATATATGCTGGTACATAAAAGATCTCCTAATTCAGATACCTTATGTTTTTCTTTATTTGTTTTAGTTTTACCTTCCTAACTGAATATATATCTGCAGTAGTCTCCCCTTTTAAGAAACAGTTGTACCATGAAAAATTCTGCTTTCTGTAGGAGAAGCAAAACCACACTCCCTCATTTTTATTTTTATTTTTAATTTTGATTAACTTTTTCATTAGTTCTAGCACAAGTTATAAAATTTAGGCTTCTTTTTCATTCTAGCTAAGGTAATGGTTTCTCACATCTGTTTCTACAAGACCTATAGAAAAGTCTGGCAAATGAGGGTGCAAATATATAGGCAGATAGTATGTGTGCAGCATAGGAAGAGTTGACAATAAATGACACCAGTGTTTGAGAAGCTATGCTCTATTCTATTTTATGTCAAGTTTAAGGCAAATTTTAAAAGTATAGTGTGAATGGATTATATGAAATGATTTGTGTATTCCCATAGAAAGCACCAGGACACTGTTCAGTAAAAAGTAAACTGTAATTTTGCTTCTTTCTTCAATCTAGGTTTGGTAAAAAAGCAAATAAAACAGTAAACTATGATCAGGCAAATAAGAACATATTTCTTTAATGATACCATCTAAACTAGGGAGAAAACATTTAACAACATCAAAGCCATTAAACAAGACACTGTTTTACTTCACTTTTAAATGTGAAAGTCATATGCACTGCTGGATTCTACTAAGTGGATTTTCTGTTTAGCCAATTGTTTCTCTTCACAATATTCAGCTACCTTGTGACTGATTTGTGCCAGATGGCATTTCTCCAAATACGTGATATTTCCAGGTCTCTGTTCACAGCTTTCTGGAGAAAGACAGATAAAAGTACACCAACATGTTCCTCTACTTATGCATAGATGAGAATGAATATGAGACTGAGACTACTTTAATAGACTACAAATGCAATAAATAGGAAGAATTTATTAATTATACTAGGGTGAATGAAATTGGTATTAGAAAGCTAAAGAAAAAAAATATATATGTAAGATTAAATGTTCTTGAAAAAAAGGAAAATTTGAAAACCAGGAAGATGGATCTATAAAAAAAAAAAAAATCACTGTACTGTAAAATTATAAAACAAATAATGCCATTAACAGTGGCATTAACTCTGTGTCAGTGTTCATAGTTGCTTCCAATGAACTTTAAATAACTATTGCATAAGTATTTCAATTGCTGGAAGTAGAAAAGTCATTAGATAACCATCAGACTGACAGAGCTCTTGAGGCTTCTGAATTAAGGAGCCCAGAAAGGTTGCTGTAGTGTTGTTCATTTAATTCCTACTAGATTTTAACTTCAAATTTAGATCTCCTACACAGAACGCAGAAAAGGCAAATAAATCAAGGTTTCCTGCTTCATCCTTTTTAGTGGAGACTCTATTTCAGGAAGACTTTGTGCAAGGAGTGTTGGGAGAAAAAGTTCTGGAATTTATCTCCTTACCTGGGGAGAATGATTATTTTTATTCCGTTTTTGTTTTTATTTATTTTATTTTATTTTATTTATTTCCTTTCATTTCATTTCATTTCATTTTAATATTTTTTTTATTTTTTTATTGGTTTCAAATCACATATTGGTGATTGACTAGACTTTAGCAGAGTGTAAGCATGTTCAAGACACAGAAGGATATTCATTTTGAGAACCTTGCTTTTGCTCCAAACACTGTTTTCTTCACTGTCTGTGGAGGAAGCCTGAAATTAGCTTTTGTTAATATTTCCCAGTTACCAAAATAAGCTGCGTGGTATCTTTTAGAAAAGTTTGCAGGATTTTCAAACCCTGCTGTTTAAAGCTGTAGAAATGAGGCCATTAGTGGAACTTGAAGGAAAAAAAGAAAAACAAATAAAAGTGTTTTCCTCTTTATTTTTATCCCCAAGGTTTTGTAGCAATATTGATCTTCAAGTCAATGCATCATTATGTTGTTCTGAAAGACCACTCATATCCTATTGCTATGTAAGTGTGGATACTGGGAAAAAATGTGTATTTGTATGGAAGTCATACTTTGATTACAAGTAAAAGAAAAAGAAAAAGCAACAAAAGGAATCTACAATCAATAGTATTTGACCTCATCCAGTGTTTAATTGGTTGGTTCTTCAAGTCTTTAAAATGGTGGATTACTTATCGTGGCTTGTAGAGCTGTTTTACAGTAGCTATGTACCTTTGTATTGATCAGGCTGTGTCATGATTACAACGTAATGGGTAGTTCAATTGGGAGAATTTACTTGAGCACTGTTACCTGGTCATAAATCAACACGTTTGTGGAGTGATATAGATACTTCTATTCCACAACTGAAACACTGTGAAACACTAGTATTATGAGATAATTGATAAAACAATGTTATCAAACTGGATAGATTAGGTTGAAGTAAAAAAGACTTGTGAATTGTGAAATCTGAGTTCAACCAAAGAGCTGTCAGTAGTTTTGCTTCTTTTTTTTTTTTGGAATCAATTCTGCTATAATTATATGCAAATATATGCACATACACATGTTGAAATGCATGATTACTTATGCATGTGTGTACTCACAAAAGTTTGAATACATACTGTAAGTCAAATTATGATTAAGCAATGTATTTATATGTCTTTTTACACTTCATATAGTCTTCACTAAATAAAGAATATATGCTTCCTCTCTTCTATTTCAATTTCTAATCCTAATTCTTCTAGTTTTAATTTCATTGGAAAAAATCAGGACTTCTGTTTCAGGACTGTAGATTTCTAGCTACTGACAGCAGACTTTTACCACATAGCAATGCTTTTCTAAAAAGAACATAGATGCTGATTACTCATAATTTTCATTACTGAGTATGTCTTCTTATTGTTATCATTAACAGGAATTCCTTTACTTACTAACCCTCCAGCTTAAGGAGGATTATAGTAATGTCATAACCAAGTATAGAAATCCTAAAAAGAACTCATTATAGAAATTGTGTCCATGTATTATTATACAAATCATTCAGCAAAACATTTCTATTTTCATTAAACAGCCAGTTGGCTCTTGAATGCTAGTATGCAACCATGATGACTTCAGCTGAAGAGAAATTTTAGTGCTGCAGTGCATAAAATAAACACATAACTGTTAACATGACATATTTAGGACAAAAGAAGCATACATACAGTATTTAAAAGAAAAAATAGCATGCAGAATATTTGGGGGTTTGAGACATTGTACAATTTGTTCGTATAAATCCTTTGCAGTTTCTTTTTCAGTTATGAATTCAGAGCATACCCTACAGCACATTCTCAAGCAAGACCCACTAATTGAAGGAATTCTTTCTATTATTTATAGACATTACATTAGCTTAAAATTCTTCACATTTCATAAACAGTTTCTCTAGGATGGAGGAGCAGTAGCTTGGTAGGGATTCTCCAAGTAACTTCAGTTAAATACATTTGACATTTCCTATTCTCAGTCTGTATGACAACACTAGTTTTACATGAAGAAAACGTTCGTCTGAGCTGAGAGCATGCTATATCTTTTAATGCAGTTTTTTTTTTCTTCCCAGAAATATGGTGGGAGAGTAAATACAGAAAAGAATGGGAATAACAGAGTATAGATTGAAAGGCAGATGAGACAAATAGAGAAAGCTTTAAATACAGCTGATTACTCACTGCTGTTTGATGGAGACTGCAGATTCACACTAAGTGTTCACAATGAGATTAAGTAGATTTATCTGGAAAAAATAAGTAAAAAACTATGGGTGTGCTTAAAGAAAGTCACTGAGACATTTCTGGTTGGATTTTTCCTATCTGAAAAGACAGTGAATAAGACTGTTTAACAGTGAAATCTGAATATTTTCACCGAGAAAAACTGATTTTCTTATTACAGATAGTAGCTCAATGTTTTGTTCTACAAGCATCATTTTCTTTTCCAGACATACCTTTTGCATTTGGAGGACATTTTTCTTCTGGGTGACCTTTCAAACAATCATCTGTATGCAGACAAGTGTAATGAATCATCTTCTGTTTTCACTTTTCAGTTACACTGGGTACCTGTGACAGAACAGTTCATTACAGAATTTTCTTTTGGAAGTTGCCTCAGATATATATATATATTTCTCTAGTTGAAAGGCATTTTTTCCTCCTTTAAAAAAAAAAAAAAAAGAAATGAGCAAGAAGCCAGGATACTATTTGCAGCTGTAATATTTGACACAGGAAATATATATGAAATTACATGGGTTTTCAAATGTGGACCATAATCTGCAAAAACAAACAAACAAACAAACAAACAAAAAAAAAAACAACTCGTTCCTGCACTTAGTCCAAGCTCACCACAATTAGTTTAAACCATTAGTTTTCACTAATTGAATATTTTTGAATTGTTTGCTTACATGAATAGTTCCAGCTAATCAAAATTATGTTCCTCTTTCTATTAACTCAGAGTTACGTAAATTTTAAAAATGTCTTTGACACATTTTGTCTATGCAGTGAATATGCCTGTGTCTGTGTCAAGGCAATGAGAGCATCTGGATATCCCGTATCTATGTGAACAAGCCCTGACAGTCCTCCCAGAGCAGTCTGAATGCTGGGAGTGACCTCTGAGTGTTCTCAACCCCCAGACAGTCCTGTTGTCCCACTTAAGAGGGAGATAAACACTTTACATTGAGACTGTTTCATCACAAAATTCCGAAGTCTTGATTAATATCTCAAGATAGAAATATTCATTATTTTTACACTTCAACATTACAAATGATATGTTGCCGTTGATTTTTTTTTAAACAGCTGTAAAACAGTTTTAGAAGTATGTCCAAAACTAGTTATTGTGATCAATACATAAATAAAAATCTGCATTAGAAATTCAAATATTTTGTTGACAACAGGTTCATGACTATCTTGGCATATCATTTTTTATGTAGTATTAATCATTAGATTTTTTTTTTCTAAATACCTTGAGATATAGCAGAGGAAATGACAGGAAATGTTCACCATGAAAATACGTGAACTCCAATGTTGTTGTTGTGCTTTGTTGTTAGTTTTGTTTTAAAACTGTTCACAGATATCTCACATCTAAACTTTTCTTTCGCCTTATCTATTATTGGACTTTGTAGTCAAAAATACCAGAACATTAAACTGGGCGGAAAAAAAAATAGTCATTGATTGATTACTAAGAACAGGCATTCTGATACTATTTACACCAATACATTTGAAATAATTCTAGTGGAACTCTTATCAGTTTCAGTTCAATATCAGGTATTGGATGGGAACAGCCAATAACTGATGTATAGATCTGAGAACATTATTTCACAGCAGCATCAACAGTAAACAAACAGAAGGGTCTAGTAGCTGCTTTCTTCACACAGCAGGACACAGGGAAAGGGGCCTTCTCATTCTCCATTGATTATTTGACCCTACTTATTTCTTTATTCCATTTCAAAAACTTTGGAAAGGCCTCCAATGAGAAATAGAATGCTAAGATCTGCGCCAAATCTGTTACTCAGAAAAAACAACCACAACAACAGCAACAGGTATTTCAAACCTTGCAATTAGAGATCACTGACAACGTAGCCTTCCATAGGTAAATTTGATACATCTAATGTGGTACAGAATCTAAAGGATCGTCTCAGAGGTCTTTTTGCCTTAAGTTTATAGTATGCATATATATTGCATTTTCTTTTTCTTTGAACTTCAAAAGCTCATCTGGCTAAAAACAGATTTTTATAAATTTACTTAAGGTCTGTGAAAACTCTCCAAAGAGAATTTCCCGTGTTTAACAAAAATTCAATCTATGCAAGAGCTATATGAGCCTGACCATCATAACTTTGTTACCAATATTTTAAATCACATCATATATAAACTGGCTTTGGGTCATAGGAAAATATAAAACTGTTATTGCTGTGCAGTGATGGATGGATTTATCTAATAATGTCGAAAACTGATATTGATTCATGAGGGCTCTTCTACTTTCAAAATAATCAACCTTCACCTTTCCTTCAAAATTTGCTCGGGGAGTGGGAGAAAACCATTTCACTTTCTTGTTCTAGACAGATCTTTCAAAAGCTCATTCCTTGTTACTGTTTATACTCACAAACCCTTTGTGCTAGTTGTGTGATTTACAGCAGATCGGATTCAGTCTACATGAGAAATCATTGTCTGGAATAAATAGTATAGTGGTTGTTTTCACCATACAGAAGATAACCTGGGGTCAGTGGTGTCCAAGAGTGTTATGCAAGTTATCTATGCTTTACTTAAAGCTATTTTATATCTCTTTATAATGTGTAGGTGACATGATGCATGCTGTGAATCTTAAACATTTGCATTTTTGTTCCCGCTTCAAGAAGGGAGAAACGCTGTGTTCTGTATTAATTGGATATCTTTGGCTCAAGCTTTTAAGTGTGACAAATGGAGATGTGCCAAACTGCCTGAAAGTAATTCGGGCTGTCAGTGAACCACAGTGGCTGCCAGTTCGCAGACAATTTCTAGTCTTCTTGGGTCTGTCACATCTCTTTCACACTCCCTATTTACCATCTGAATAGAGAGCCAGCACTCCGAGACATAAATGAATGTATTTGCCTTTAATATGAGAGTGTCTCTGTGAGGACTTACGTTACATTGTGCCACACATCATAAACCAACCCAAACTTCTGCAATGACACAAATTGCAGACAGGTCTCCTCAAGCAAGCAACAATTATAGTGCTGCTGGAAGCCAAAGAACATAATTAATAAGCAGCGACTCTGATGTTGCCTCATAATTTTCTCAAGTTGGAATGATGTTTGTGTTAGATTAGCTCATTCTCTCCAGGACACCTGAAAGTATATTTACGATAGAACAAACAACCTACCCCTGCGGTTGCAACAGCAGAAGGCTTTGTTTCTTTATGAGCTTGGTCCAAAGCAGCCTTATGCTCCTTAGTTTACAGGAAATCCAGGGTAAACCTTTTATTTACAAATAAAGAACACTTGCCAAAATAGAAGAAAAAAGCAGCTGATTAATCAGCATGCAGCTTTCATCTTGAAGGGCCTCGCTGCCTGGACCTTTTTAACATTTGGAAAATTAGCCTTGGTGAGAGAAATGCCGTGGTGTGGAAATGCTTTTGATAGCTCTGTGATTAAGTCTATCATGATTTGGAAAGGGGATAGTACCAGGTTTGAAAAAGTCTGCATGACAGAACAGAGAATGTTCATGGCTGGGAAAAAAATTACCTCATTATAGCTCTGTACTGTTGCCCTTTGAAACAAAATGAGAGAAAAGCTCGCTGTGGTACTTCTGCTGTTAAAATCTGCTTCCTGGAACATGATCAAGTCTCAACATATATCATCTATGAGAAGTAAGGCAGTCAAAATAGGTTTGGAATATTTTGGCAACTGTTAAGAAAACAAAAATAAGGAACAGTGCCCTGCTAGTTCGACCCTTAAATTATGCAGCTGTTCATTACCAGAATTATATATCTCATGCTGCCCTTTGGAAGGATGGCATGGTGCATAGAGCTGGAACAATTACTGAATTATAGTACAATAAGAAAGACCTCCTAAAGTGTCACATGCATGTAGGGAAAGATAAGAAAGGCCAGCTTAAGTTCTTGGCATTTTAAAGAAGGCAATCAAGAAACCCTTTGAATTCTTTAGTTTTCTTTCCTTGCAGTTCATCTACATTTTTATGCAAGTCTGACAAAGCATCCCATTCATGTGTCAGCACTCTCCTCTCTAGATGCATTAGAGTTTATTACAGGCTGAATTTGCAGATGCTACTATTTGAAAACAGTAATAGAGCCAGTTGTGTGGCCTTAATATTTATATAATTACTAATTATATCATGCTTCCCTTACCAACATTTCTGAAATAAAAATGAATTCAGCATAACAGTGTTCAATACAGTCCTGTAAGCCTAAATTGTTTAACCATAAAAGGTTTTGAATTTCATTCTAAAATAAAATATGTTGTTAATCTGCTTACTGTTAATGAATGATTTGATTGACATATTTGGCACATTTTTGTACATTTAGCTATGATCTGATTTTTTTTTTTACATTAATCACACGTAATACATATACTCTGAAGAGACTGCTGGAGTGTATTGAATCTTTTATATTTGCTGGTTTGAAAATATTATATTGCATTTTTTAACCCCAAAAGCTTATCTGATTATGCTCTGGAAATCAGCCTAATAAAAATCTTTGTATGCCATATACTTTCAGTTAGTGTTTCTTTTCTTGGATTTAGATTGTACTGAGAATCCTAATAGTCAGATCTTTTCTGTTGATGAAGCAAAAGACATAGTTTTTCTAGTTAAAGTATTACTTATCCAGAAAGAAAGCATTTTTAAAGAGATAAAGGATTTCAGTGCTGTAGTACAATAGTCTTCAATGTGTCTCTGTTTAAAAACTTCCCAACACAAACATGGCAAAAAAGGTAATTTAAAAGAGATACCTAATTGATTTCATGGATTGAGAATAGATTTCAGTTATTTCTATTTTTTAAGCTTTAGAAATTATTAATATATATTTTTAGACCGGAAGAGGATTTAAGGAAGCAAGTTTTGTTGTTCAACTATTATGTTTTATTATGTTATTTTGTCCAGAGGTTTGAAGGTGATGGGTTCAGTGAATTCTTCTCTGTAAATCAGAATCAAATTCTAAGTAAACATTCTGTAAAATGATACAAAGAAATTATTAAGGGAGACAAATGATTCCCTATGTTACTTAAATGTTATGTGACATCAAAAAAGAAAAAAAAATGGAAAATGGAAAAAAAAAATAAGAAGGAAAAAAAAAGAATTACTTGCTCCTTAGAAGACAGAGCAAAGGCATTACATGTCAAGGGTTTGGGAGTGATGTATGAACACAGAGGGTGCTCTGATAGCTGTAGAGCGCAGCTATGCTGAAGAAACAACATCCCCATTATCAGAGCTGAAAGACACTTTCACTGCTTTTATCTGATGTAGCTATGTTCACAAAGTAGCATTACCTGAACTTCTAAGGATACTGAGTGAGGGTTCTTATGTCTTTTGTCTCATATTCCATTTTCTTTGCAATGCTATAACTGAAAACAGTAAAACACTAAAAGCTTGTAGAACTGCTGGTATCAATAAAATTTCTGCTGTACAGATGGGGCAGAAGTCACTTTTCCCTTTGCTACTTTCTCAGTGATCCACAAAAAGTTTCTTGGGTGGGAAAATAATTAACAAAGTCATTAATGCTTGTCTCTGGCTAGTTGAACAAGCACCTAATCACTTCCCAAGTACCAAAGTGCTTACTTTACAAGGGAAAGTGTAACTGCCTTCTGCTTAAAATATTTTAGCTTTAAGATATTTTTATTAAAAGGTAATAAAGACATCTGTCCTTTTCCTACTCAGTTTCCATAACTGAGCAAAGATCCATCAGAACCAAACAAGGCAATAGGAAAATCTGTTGTCAAGACATTAACTGCAATTACTTTTTTTTGTATTTTTTTAATCAGGCTCTGGTGAAGTATGCTCTGCAAGGAACCCATGTATAGGCTTCTGTTTTCACAGCCACATGCTCACACTGTGAGCAAGATCTGTGTGTACACTGCTCTGCATGCGTAGTGCTGGTTCTGACTGATGCTGGTCTATGAATGGACTTACTTTTGTATTATTTGCTCCTATTATTTCCCTGTGGCCAGTAGGTGAGATCAACAGAAAGGAAGCTTGTAGTTTAACCCAGCAGGTGGCTAAACACCATACAATCTTCTGCTTGCTCCAACTCCTTCCCAGTGAAATGGGGGACAGATTTGGAAAAGGAAAAGTAGAACTTGTAGGGTTGAGGTAAAACTATTTACTAAAATAGAGAAAAGGAAAAAGATAACAGTTATTTCTATATCTATATAGGTATATGTATGTGAATGTATATAACGAGTGATACACAAGTAATTGCTTACCACCCCTCCAGTGATGCCCGTCTAACTCCCTGAGCAATGGAAGACAGAGATGAATTCTTCCCCCCTTCAGATGATATCTGTATGATATCATATGGTATGGAATATCCCTTTAAACAGTTTAAGTCAGCTGTCATAATCCTGTTCCATCCCAGCTCCTTGGGCCCTTCACTGCAAACGGCTCTGTATAAGTCTGCTTGGGAGAAACTATAAATGTCTGTCTTGTCAACATTGTTTTCCTCTAGAACCAAAGCATAACATCATATCAGACACTCCAAAGGAGATTATTCTATCCCAGATGAAACTAAGGCAAAGCATCAGTGTAAGCTTGTTTAAATAGTATTGGCTTATTTTTATGTGTCCCTTACAGAGATAGATACTGTAGTAGACAACCTCTTACTTCAGTGATGCTATACTAGCCTGCTAGAGATGAGGTTTATGCATTCTCTAAGCTGTTCTTGCTTGAGGAGAAGGAAATAAAAATACTAAAAGCTTTACATTCATTTTGTCTTTCTTTTTTTCCCATGGAAATCGAAGAGACCTTTTTCTACAAGATGAAATTCAACTTTTCATTTCTCTTGAGAATGATTTTCAGACACTATAGGAGAACAAGAGAGTGGATTGCTTTCAGCACAGTTGAAGAAAGCATGACACCCCCCATAGGTCTGACTTGCTAGAGGAGTTACGAGTTTGTCAACTCTAGCACAGTTATCTCTGTACTTCTTTTGAGTGACATAAGAAGACTCAAATTTGGGCCTGTGAGCTACAGATAACTTTTCCTGAGATCAAACTGAGAAAAGGATCTCTAGGCTTTAAACATCCACTTGTAAATATAAGGCTGTTGTTATTATTGACAAGTACTTCTTTGCACCTATTTCTCTGCATTCTCCAAATTCTATCACAAGCCATTAACTCTAGACAGCTTAGCAGGAGGGTTTTGTTTGTTTGTTTGTTTGTTTGTTTGTTTGTTTTATTTTTAGCAACTTTGAATACTTGCCTTCTCTTTATGGCTGCTGTTGCTGCTGCTGCTGTTAAAATATTTATAACCTTGATTTTAAATAAAAAAAAAAAACCCTCTGTGTTTCTCTAAATCAATGTGGTTAGAAAACCCTTTCTCCCAAGGAATCTTGGATGAATGCCAATTTAGCCTTACAATTAAAAGGCACTTTCCTGCTGGAGATATGCAAGCTTTGGCTAAAATACATAGATCATTCTGACAGTGGATCTAGAGTAAATTGGGGATAATTCAGCTGAAATCAATTGATATTGGTGAAAATGAGATCAAAATCAGCCTTTGCATATATGAAGCAAACACATGCTTTGTCAGAGAAATCAACGAGTGACACTACAAATGTTTTGTGAATAATTTTCCACTGAAGATTTAAACACTGGAAAACACTTTCTTAGTAGCTGTCTTAAAAAGAAGTTGAAATTTCAAATGAATGTATCACGTATCAGTGGGCAAAGTACACAGAGAATTCTTACATTATTGCAGCAATTGTTTATTTGAATCGTGAGTCAAATGGAACAGCTTGTGACAAAAGAGAAAAACATATCCTGTGTGAAATCTTATTCAGGAGGGAGGAAACCCACTCTTTCAAATACATCATTGCTATTGTTGTGATTAATCATAGCTTGCTTTACAGGAACCCCATCTTTTGATGATGTTTTCCTTCAGGGAGATATCAAATGGCTCTCTTTGAAAAGAAATTGGTTTGTGAGTTCTGTTGTCTATTCTTGGTTTCTCCATTCAGTAGTCCAGAAAGTAACATAAGTACTTTTAGGACTTCCATTGCCACAATATTATAATCATGTAATCTGTAACCCACTGCATTGCCCTGTAAGGTACTGAAATTCTATTATCCTCATTTTATAGATGAGTAGTAAAGATACAGAGGGACTAAATGACATAGTTAAAGTTGTCTTTTGATTCATTAGAAATTTTAAAAGATCTGTCTTCTGTTACTTCCATTGCAGAAGTTAAAGCTCTCACATAAATGTCTTACCTAGGCATTTGGGGTAATTTAGTAATCAGTGGGGAGAAGTAGACAGGGTACAATTCATCTCATCTTAAAGCCTGAAGGAGTTCAGTTGAACAAAACGGTAAAAGAACCCGTTTAAAAAATCTAGATGATGAGCTGAAACGTATTCTTCAATTACAAATGCCAGTGATTCATCAAATCGTCTTACTTCTAGCACTGCCTTTCACTGATGAGATTTTCAAAACGAATGCAGTACAACATTAATACTAAAAAATCTTACCTTTTTGCTGAGGACAGTTATCCTTAATGCTGCATATGGTCTCTGTAAGGATTTATAAATCCTTTTATCTATCTTGTATCGGAAACAGTAGGCTTTTACTATAGTGTCTTAATACTTTACCACATGGCAGAATTTTATTACATATAAGCTGCCGTGCCTGTAAGTCAGTCCTTAAGAAATGAGATAGGAGAATATAAACTTCCATTAATTTGCCCACTAAAAAAAAAAGCTACCGTCTTCCTCATGGAATTTTTGTTAGTATAAGAAGCTACATTAGGAAGGGGGCCAGTAATTTCTATTCATGGAACTCCTATCATCCTATTTAATCTTATGCTGAAGAATCTCTTAGTTTATAAAGTCGTTTTAAATATTTACTCTCTCTCGTCACTGACAAATGTTTTTCTCTGTCTAGTTTAATTCTCCTAATTGAAACAAGGTAAAATTTCTGAGTCCTCTTTAGTAAGAAAGACTTCTGACTGTTTTCATTTCTTGCAATCTTTAACTTCTTCTAGTTCTTTTGATAACTTTTTTTTTTACTGATGATAGTTCATAGTTTTGTGGGTCAAAAGCAGTTTGTATCATGTCCTTATCATGTATTTATATCAGTGCCATTACTGAAAATATTACTGAAAATATTATTCAGGATTAGTTCTAATATTAAATTGTGAGGAACCTCTTCCCAGTCCTTTAATTCCCCTTTCAAAGCCACATACTCATTCCTTTAATCGACCTACAGGTTCAGCTGGCTGATATAGTGGTTAAACTAAAATAATTTTATTTATGGCACTTCATCACATCCTTTACTGAAGTCCAGAGAGATGAAATTTACTCAATTTCCTTTGATTCTAAAAATGAAATAACATACCATAGTAATCTAATATTACCTGCCATTCTTAAAATTGATGTGGCAGTTCTTTCTGTTTTTCAGTTGTCATCATATTATATTTTCCTTTTTAATTCTCCTTAATTCCTTCAAATCAATTCTTACAGATTGTTAGCTCTTGTGCTTGCATTTCTCTCCTTTCAGGTTGGCCCTACTATTAACAAGAATTTCATCAGGTAGCACTATCTCATACTTTGGACATTAATAAAATTGGTTTATGCTGAATCTGGATTTTTCCTCAATAATTGTAACTGTTTCTATCAACTCTGTAGTATATGTCTTTGCAGTAAACAGTAGTTATCAAAAACAAAGCATACTAGATATGGAGAAGGAACTTTAGATTATGTGTGGCACAGTTAAAATGAAATTTAAGCAAGTATTTATACTAGGTGCAGGTCATGCTTGAGCTAGGCATTTCTTCATATGAGTGCTGCTCAGTTTTGTTAAACAACAAAAAGATCTTACTACCTTTGTCTTGTAACTGTGAAAACAAGTTAAACAAGTGAACTTTCATTGTGTTTAGATTTTTGGAACTGCATGACACTCTCCTGGGCCCACTGCTTGAGCCTTTCTGGGTCTCTCTGAATGACATCCCATCCTTTGACTATGTCAACTGTGCCACACAGCTTGGTATCATCCACAAAAGTGTGGGTATGCACAGTCCCACTGTTGATATCACTGATGAAGATATTTAGCAGCACTGGTTGATAGTAAACAGCACCAGAGCCTGTCTCTACAGTAGAACTCTAGACTGGAATGAATTGTCCATAGTTGTAGGTCTGTATTAAGTAATCTTAAATCTTATACCTAAATGACATACAAAATAAGTCATTCGCTCATTCAAGTTAAGAAGTCTTGTGATTAAATGTGAAGGACTTGCTTAGAAGAACATGCTTAGGAGATGGTGGGAGTAAACTGTTTTGTGGAAAATAAAAAGGAATATTGATAAGACTTGAGTTGAAAGTGTGTAAAAAAGAGAGAAAGCAGTGCTGTATATAGACAACTCAGAAAAGGAGAGTCTTGAGCTGAAGAACTTGTTAAGAAGAATTGGTTTGTTATACAGAGAAACTAAATGCTAAAGGAATGACCTGTAGTTCACTAGAGAATTGATCTGTTTCCTTCAGTGCGTGCCTTCCTAAATCAGGCTTACCACTGAAATTCATCTGGTGTTCTACAGAGACAAAAGACTTGGCTTTACAGTCAACAAAGGCAGTAGCAAAACTACAGCCTATTTCAAGAGAGAAGTATGTATCTCGCAAATCTATGAAGTCGCAGCTGTCTGTTTCTGTTATCCTGCTGAATAAATGGTCCAGGAATACTTCTGTTTGTGTGCTAAGAAAGTTTGCTGACATCTCAAGTAGGTCGTTGTGCTCTTAAGTGCTTGATGTTTTTTTCCAAATGACTTGCAACCTCAGAAGTTACCATTTAATAAATTATCACACTGGATCTAAGGGTAATAATCTTCTCAAATATGACTGTTAATTTCCTCTTAACTACAATTTTATAATAGTTGTACTTTGTTGGCACAAAGCCACCTATTACTGGCTGTGGTTTGCAAGAAAAGGCTAGATGTTCTAACCAATTACTACTGATAATTATCATAATTCTTCAGATCAAATCAGTCATTCAACCCAAGCACAAGATAAAGGTATTAACAGAACAATAATGCTTAGGTGTTTTGACAAGACATTTTGTAATTGGCAATTAACATCTACACTGCAGTCCATACAAGGGTGGTAGACAGTAAAAATTTGAAGTGAACTAAATTCTGAACCGCAATTTCTTATTTACTTTTCATCACTTAGTAAAGCACCAATAGTGGTTGTTTTTACTTTTTTGTTTATTTGGTCATTTTTGTTTTGCTTTTTTTTCTTAACAAAAGGAAAACATGATTTCAAGTTGTTAAACAGAGTTGGTTCACAGTTTCTTTTGATTCTCTAATTCTCCTGAATGCTCAGAAAGCACAAAGTTGTTTCATATTGACCTTTATTTTTAGAAGCTTGAATGGGATAAATGTACAACATTAATCACCAAGTATGTGTCAAAATATGTTATGCAATGTTTTACAAGGTGGAAAATAAAAACAGTGAATTCAGAAATATGAAATTACTGTTTTACATTATGTCTCAATTTGGAACACCGTGGAAATTTCTAATATTCACAGCTCTTATTTTTTCGTATCTGTCTAAAAGGTCTGATTTTTATTTGGTTTAACAATGAGTATGTGTTTCTAAACCCATAAAATAAATTCTGAGCAGGTAAGCAAAACTTAAATTGTGTCTTTATACAAAAACAATGGTTTAAGTAAAACAAAATAACCATTTGGCTTTATATCCTCCTGACAAAAATGTAAAAATTGCTTTAAATGTCAATCAAGTATTTTTTATTATTCTTATTATTTGAGAAATACAGCAATGTACAGGCATAAATGAGAACATAATCAGTCTTTTACACGTGTATGTATTCATGCTCTGTGTTCATAGTCAGTTCTTCCCTCTGCAGCATGTAGCATATATAAAGCAGTCTGTTTTAAAATTAGTAAGATTTGCTTTATTTTAATTACTTATATTTATTTATTTGTAATATTATGTTAATATTTCTTGTTAAACATGTGCAGGAATCTGGAGACATCAGCTAGTATATTCCTCTAAATGTGTTGGTAGAAATCTACCACGTGCACTTCATGCACAAATTTCCTACAGTCTTTTTGCTATGTACTTAGGTTCAGATGCAAGTTAAAGTAGCCCATTTTTTAGAATTTTTTGCATTAACTAGGTTAGTTAAAAAAATAGAAGAAACAAGTGTAAGAGTTTTGGAAAGCTAAATTTGTTTAGATTTTTTATTAAATGGATAGAAGAAAATAGAAATTTCTGTACCTCCATTAAATGTGGATTCACTATTCATACGAAATATAATTTGATTTCCTCTCTAGTGCCACAAAGAGTTTTTTTTCAGTCTTCCAAATAACATACGAAAGTCTGAGAGTAGCCAAGAGTTATAACAGGACTGTGTGAGTAACAAAAATAAGTAGAAAAAATAGTGTGATATTGCTTCCATGTTAATTTTCAGGACATTGTATGTAATGACTAAACAAAGAACAAGGTTTTTCTGAGTCATAGTTTAATATAAATGCATTTTGACACTGGAGTCTATATTTTTAGTAGACTTAGAAGCTTATTAATGTAATAATATAAGCTTATTAAGAAACATATGGTTATATCTGTTGTGAAAAATATATTGCAAATATATGTATATATATATATATAAAGAAAATGAAGAAACTGTAAAATCATAGAATCACTAAGGTTGGAAAAGACCTCCAAGATTATCTAGTCCACCTGTCAGCTAGTAGGGCTGGGACTCAAAAGTAAGGGAAGAAAACACTTAGTATTTTTCATGCAGTATGCCTGCAGTTCTAACACTGAACTAAATACTACAGAATGAACTAAATGGGATGTGGTTATACAAGCAGAATTAGGAAATAGTTCTTTTATCTCTGGCATCTGTGTCCTGTGAAATTTATCAAAAAACATGTATATGTAATTTTTTGTGTAGAATGGAAATCAATATCTAAAATACAATTGAATTTACTATGCACCTAATTTATGCACTTTCCTCTGCTACTCAGATTCACATAGCTTAAATTTCCAGTTTTACATCTTAATTCTATGAAGAGAAATGTATTTCAAAAGCTACTAATTCAAAAAATTACACTTACAGTAATGCCACAAATTTTCATAAATCATGGGAAAATATTTGTTTTGGAACTCGCAGAGCAAGTGCTTGCTGCAGAGAGGGGTTAATCTCCTGTTGAAATAAATAAATAAATAAATAACCCATAGGAAACAGAGTTGAATGTTTAGAAATACAGCCAAGTGATAGAATTTGAACCTAACCTACAGT
The DNA here is from genome assembly GCF_038088225.1 of Cyrtonyx montezumae. Lineage (NCBI taxonomy): Eukaryota > Metazoa > Chordata > Aves > Galliformes > Odontophoridae > Cyrtonyx > Cyrtonyx montezumae. The sequence goes on along the minus strand of NW_027072034.1, from coordinate 9,135,555 downwards.
AAGTATAGATAGCAGCTGTATGTTAAAATTTTGCTTAAACTCCCAAAATTAATAAATTGGGACCTTTTCCCCGAGATTAAAACATAGACTTGTTACTTTTGGAGATAAAATGAAAGCTACATCTAGGGAGGTGGGCAAACCTCGTAAAAATGAGGTTTGTTTGACTTGAGAAAGTGTAAAACATAAGAATGCAGAGATGTGCAGATATCTGGGACAAGGTTCCTGAAAGTCTGGAAAGAGTGTAAAATAGTCAATGATATGTTTCTAGCAAAATATTGTTTTCCATAAAAGCTATAGTAAATGAAATCACTACTTGCAATTATATAAGATAACTCTTAGTGTGACTTCCATCCTGGTATTCTGTCTATATCTCTCTATGGAATCTCTGGTAGATTGTAAGAGCAATAATTTTCAGTTTTGAAGCCCATAGTTCTCTGTTTATTTTTCATCAAGTTATGTTGGATGCTTGGTGCACTACTATTACTAGAATTTGCTTGAAAGAACAGAGTTTTAGGTCACTTAAAAACATTAAGAGACCTTTCTAAGAGAACCTTAGAATACAGTATCTCATATCAACAATTTTTTTGCAATAGGATAAAGAAATTCTTGTTCTGAAGTTATCAAGAATATATTAGGTTACTGGTCAGATATTACTACTAGTGATACTTCAAGTTTACAGAAAAACTGGAGAAACTTAGGTATTGCAAGAGAACTGAAGATATTTAGGGATAATTACTGAATAACTCATCTAATAAAATGAATGCAAGCAAATAAAAATACTAAAACTTAATACTTGGCTTTCATAAACTCTGCATATGCATTGAGAATAACCTGGAGGTAAGTACTGTAAATAATACTATGTATGCATCTAGATGATTATAAAGTTTTCTTTGTGTATAAGCTCACATGGATCTGTGGTGGAGTAAATAAATAGCAAAGATACCATTTGTAATCCGGACCATAGCATTTAAGCATCTTCATTCTACCAGTTTTATCTTTTCCAAAATAATTCACCTATTTCAAACTGTAGAGAATTAGAGTAAGTTTGTATATTAATTTTCTGAAAGATTTGATTGTAGCTGGCACCCTCCAATAAGTCCCTCACAGGCTTCATAGAGCCCCCCTTCCTGATTACGCTTCAGATCACTGACATTCAGATCTTCTATGTGGCACCTTCCTTGTTAATTCACTGGCTACTGGAACCACATTGTTTAAAATAGGTTCATAGGTTCATAGTTTCATAGGTTCATAAGGTTGGGAAGGACCTACAAGATCATCTAGTCCAACCATCCTCCTATCACTATCCCTACCCAACTACTAAATTAAATCCTTTAGCACCTCATCTAAACGCTTCTTGAACAGTGCTAGGGATAATAATAGAAAACCTTTATTAATCTCCATTTACAAGTTTATCTAACATTTTCTAGAATGGCAACAAAAGCCGAGACTCCATCACATACATTTTAAACACATAACTAGGAAGGTAATTACTGTTTCCTTTTTATCCGTGAATTTCTTTTTCATCAATGAATAGAAACTGACACCTCCAGAAAGTGACTCAGGTCTTCAGGTAGCTAATTTGTTCTGTGCAAATGTTTCTCTCTACTTTGATAACAGTATGAGGTTAGCATGAGTGTGTAACTGAATTGGGCACAGCAATTAAGTTGCTCATTTTATGATGATGCCATCCATTTCAATGGTAGAAGAGGTGGACTAGTCCATCTTTAACAGTACCAAACCATTCTACAATTAACTTTTTGAATATGCAGATATATAGGATACATTGATTTGTATACAATGTATAAAAGTAAAAATACTGAACATTTACATAATGTGTATACAATTAAAATGCATAAATACATTATTATTTGAACACATATCACATTTCATAATCTATATATGTATGAGGTATTTTTATTCAGTTGTAAATTAGTATAGCTGATATATTTTGTCAAATAAATTGTCACTAACCATGCCTTTCCTGATGATTAGAATTTATAAATCAGACCTTTACAGAAGAATAGACAATGATCAGGAAAAACAGCTCTTTAATTTAGAAGACTTCATTTTAAAATCATAATATTCAAATTAAATGCAAGTTGACTTGTTTTACTTTTCATGCATGAACTAATGGTCAGGCATATTGTAGCTGCATACAAAGCTAGTAAAACCATGCAGTAGTCAAATAAATATTATTCAGCTGTTTTGCTGACAATAGCTTCTGCCAATGAAGAGAATTCTGTCAACCTTTCTCATATCAGATAATACCTTTTTAAGCAATGAATACTACTTTTTCACATGCAATTCAAAAAATATATATATATTCACCAAAATATGATTTTAGGGTAAAAAGTTGAGAGAATCTTTCAAATTGAGACTTAAGTTGTTTTTGACTGACAGCAGATTCATGATCGTGTCATATTAATAGATCAGAAAATATGACCATGTCAGAAATATTGCTGTCTCACCAGGTTATCTGTAAATCAATTCAATAGAATATTTTCATCAAATACCATAAATATTTAGGTGTTAAAGAAAAAAAGATAGTAAATTATTGAAACCATGGGAAGCTGTATAAATATTTTACTTTCCCCCTCCTTCATCACCTTTTGGAAATATATGTAAATATTTAGACAACAAAATAAAAAGCTACACAAGGAAAAAATGTTTCATGCTGAAAATGAGTATTAGCCCAAATATTTAGACATGTACTGTGCTTTGGTCATATTAAGTAATCCAGTCAAATTTAGGAAGTTCATTTGAATCCTCAGTGGAATTTGGATTTATTAGTTGGCCCTGCTAAAATTAAATATATAGCAGGAAAAAAAAAAACAACCCCAAACCTCATTTTGAGGAAATAAAATTAGATGAGATATCTTTCTTCATGGCAGAGGCTTTAGCAGATGAGAAGATGGATGAGTTCCATGCCATGCTGAACGCGTGGAACTCAAATTTATAAAGATGTGCTGTCTGGTCTTTGTACATCATAAAATCTGTCCAAACAATAATAGCCTCTTGGGGAGAATCTGCTGTCCTGGCTGCTCATGTATTACTGTATTTGGATTCTCTCCACTTTAAAATATTCACTTTTCATCTATGACCATAAAATAGAATCTGTATGTGAGATGAGTAAAACATTTAATATTTATTTATTTATTAACAATTTTTGTTTTAAATTATTTTTATTGGGGGAAGGGGGGGGGTGGACGGGGAGAGTAGAGTTTGTTTGTTTCTTTCTTTCTTTTAAAAATTCCTGCTTGCATTTCTTTTCTTTCTCTTACCCAAGAAGGTTAGTCTGAATTCTCTATGTGACATGTAAGTTGAGAATACAGTTCATAGTCTGTGGTTTGTTTCTTTATTTGATTGTTGGTTTTAATGATAAAATGAGCTAAACTTGAATAACAAGCCAGATATTATTTTGCATCCTCTATCTGTCTAAGAGTTATGATGAATTTGGCTTTGTTTGTGAGTGAAAGTTTATATACAATATGATTTTATGTTCATATTTCCTGATATATCCATCTTTAGAAACAGAAAGTATCTTTGGATTATCTAGCGAGGCTCCTATTTAATTATGTTTTTTATTAATACAAGGTATAAGGTTTCACTCAGTTAAATATTGAAGAAAAAAAAGTTGTCAAAAAAGATCTAAGGAAAATAACACAACTAGGTTTTTATAGTCAGTGAAAAGAACTGAAGGAAGTTTGAGGTGTTGACAGGATGGCACAGCACTATTCCTGACAATAGCTGTGTTGGAACAGGTGCTGTGGCAGCTTCCTTCACTCTTGATTGCACTGATGATTTGGCATGCACGCAGAATTGTCCTGAATGCCATATTTGTCTTTTCATCTGTTTATAAAAACAAGACAATGATAATCAAGCTTGACCCTTAGAATATAGCAAACTCTACAGTTAGATAAGGTGTACATCAAAGTCTATGCAATACAGTTAGGAAATGGACTGCATGCTTTTACGAACAACTGAGTACTACAATTTGGTTAAATCTATGACTGAAAGCAACCAAAATGAGTCTATAAATAAGTACTTTCTTACTCCAAAATGTCTCAAAGTGCTAAGACTCGAACTGTGCATTAAATAATTTCTGTATAAAACAACTAGGAATAAAACAGTAATGTACTAACATTCAGCTGAGCCGATTTCAAAGCTTTGTGTAGACTGAAAAGGTGGAGAGGCTTAATCGTAGACTAAACTTTCTGTTTCTAGACAAGTTGATTTGGAAGACTTTAGGAAATTACTGAAAATTCTAAACTACTAAACACTGTTGAAATTCCTTACATACTTTCTCTAAGTGTATTTGCTTAGGCAGAGCAACATGCAAATAGCCTTTTGGCACCAGCATCTGTTTAAATAGTAAAACAGTCTTTTAGTTCATATCTGTAGAAACAAGCCACAGAATTCCTTCTAAGGAAGATGGAAGTAAGTGGGTCTAGGAAAACAAATGTTTTAGTCTCTGAAACACTGTAAAACAAATTCAAATTTTTATAAGGTATAAAGCCTAGAAAATTGTCTTGCCTTAGACAGTACAAGGAACTGAAAATTAGTCCAGGCTGCCTGTGCTTCCAAGTGTGGACTGAATGGTATACAACTTCTTGACGTATACATGTGGAAAAGCTTAGACATATACGCATATGTAAATGCATAAAACTTAATCTTCTTAGCAAGGCTGAAGTTGATTTTGGTCTGTGGAAGAAAGTCTGATCTATTGGAAAGAAAAGGGAGCTTCAGTGGCGTCTCTCATATTTCCAGAAATATTCTAACTACAAGTATCCTCTGCAAGATGTTTGAAACAAAAGATAGATAATATTTCTGTAATCAGCCTATGTGTATTAACTAGAGAAAAAACACCACCCTATTGCACTGCTATGTCGTTCAGACCTAGAACTTCTTGGCATATATATGTTGGTTGTACTATTAAAATGTCAACTACATTTAGAAATTCAAGGTATGAAGGAGAGGGAACATTTACTTTTGTAACGCTCATTTGATTTAGACATGAAGCATTTCAGTCATCAGAAGACTGAGGCAATTCTGTGCAGAAGCAGAATTTCAAGTACTTGAATAATCTTGCATTCCAAAATTGATCTGCCCATGGAGCCAAAGAAGTTGTCATGCACAATTTTTGGAATTGTACTTTGACTCTTAGCCACCTAGAGTTTAGTGGAAACCATTTGGATAACTTAAGTATTTCACATAACTGTGTAGAAAATCTTTTGTCTGGATTTCCTGTCTGTTAAGAAATTACTAAGAAATAGTTTGTTGAATTTCTGTATTCTGAGCAGTACCTTCCACAAACCCTCTCTCCTCAGTTGACTGTCCCTCCTGTTGTTAGTGATTCTAGGAAGGTAATGATTATAAAACCTTATCTTTGGTAAATAATGAACGTATCATCTAACATTACAGTATTATTTGATATAGTAATAAAGAAAAAGAAGCTAGGATAAAATGGAAAAAAATAACTATTCAGGACTTGATCTACACCAAAGTACAGAAGGTAGAACACAAAGAAGAGAGAAAAATGGGTTACAAGGTGCTGACGATATTTCTACTAAAAAATGAAGCAGTAGTAGATACAGGGACCTTGAAACAAGACAGTTTGGGGCCATGACTTTATTTTACCAGTATTGTTATAACAGCATTGACCCTTCTAGGTGGAATACACATTTAATAAGCTACTAAAACTATGTATATTTTTTGTAGTCACTGAAGAATCCTTTTGTTAATTAACAGTATCCAGAAAACACAAGTAGCATAACATGTATGTGACTTTTCAGTCTTTGATTTTTATTCCCAGACTATAAGAACAGACTCCTATTCATTTCACTGATATCTAAGAGAAAAAAAAGGTCAAAACTACATTTTTTATTATAAACTGATATGCAGCTTTTATGTTTATCATATATATTAATTGCAAAACCTCCAAGAAACATAATAATATAATTTCAATTCTGATATATATAGGAAAGGCTGTAAAAATCATGTCTCAGGAAAGATCATTAAGTAAAGTGACCCATGAAAGCTTTAAAAAAGCTTTCTGTATTTGAGCCTAAATAGAGCTGAAAATGTTGGGATCGTTGTTCTTTTCTATTTAAGAGACGGTATGAAAAGTTAAAAAAATATGATAGTCTGAAACACAGCTGTGGCCATGTCTGAATCCACTGTACTTAATGTCAGTGCCCCTAGGCAAAGAGTACTATTATTTATTTTATTTTTATATATGTTGAGAACACAAAGCCTCATGAGTTGAACTTGAGGTCTTGACTCTTTAGCGTTGAAGAAAGAATTTTCTGGCTTTGAGCAAAAGTGTTTTAAAGAAGCAGGTTGAAAAGCAGCTGGTCAACACACCAGAAGCTACTTGATAATTGCAGCAGTAACTTAATCAATGAAATAACAGTTTAGCTTCAAGGTACAATAAAAAGAGATAAAAGACCACACCATTAGGGTATGACTACCTATTTAGTTGCACACATTATTTTTCTTCTTATACCTGTCTGCTTACAAGGATGCAACTCATGCATCTGTTTGTCAGCTATTAAAAGAATAAAATAATAACAAAAAAGCATTTTTGGGTAAGACCTGATGTAAATATTTACAAAGACAATTTAAAGGAGTATTTGTTATGCACTTTTGTGTTTGCTTTCAAAACATAGAACTCCAGAGACAGATGGCTTGTACGGTTTTATCAGCATTTGTGTCATTATATATTCAAGCAGCCAAGACTGATAACCAGCCTCATGTATTACAGATTGTTCAGAGAACAAATACTTGGGAAAAAAAATTAAGAAAGTACTTCACTGAGGAAAGAAACTTAATACAGAAAATTCAGCAACATTTTTATGAAAACAAATTAATGCAATTATAAACTTGAAGCAGCAAGAACAGTTTTTTAAGTGGAATTATTGTATGTAGTAATGAAACAACTTCAGAAAATTGGGTAAAAGCTACTATTCATCTGTGATGGAGGAGAAACATTATTATGTCAATATTCTACTTCTCAATACAAAGCAGCCAACTCTTCAGTAGAAGCTGCCCGTGGAAATTGAAGATTTCCATCATACTCTTTGTGATCATGTCACTTTATGCTATTGAATAGCAACCTCAATGAGAGAATTAGAAAAAAAAAACTTTTTTAGAGTTGAGAACATAATTACACAAAATCTGAAGAAAATAAGCGAGGTCTTCTTTTTCTTCTCAAAATTTATTTTCAATCTTCTTCCAGAGTCTCACAGCTGGACATTTTTAAAGTTCTCTGAATTGTCATAATTCCCATTATTAACAGTGATAGTTACAAAAACATTGTGTTTGTATCTAAAAATCTTAACTGGAAATCAGGTGTGAAAAGCACCGAATACATTATGAATGAAGCTGCCTTCTCCTCAGTAAACACATTCATTCATTGTCAGAACTCAACAGCAACATTATTCATTATTATTCTTTAAAAACAAACAAAAAAATCCAAAAAAAAAAAAAAAAAAAACCCGAACAAAAAACCCACCACAATGGAATTATTTTCATCTTGTCATGACTTAAATCAAAAAGTGATTAAACAAATATTTCACATAATGTAATGGATGATGGTTTGCATCTTTTAAACTTCAAAATATTTTAATAAAGCAAGTAAATCTTCCCTGTATTTTACAGAACAGAAGGCACGAATCAGAATTCTTGAAAATATACACACTTGAGTAGGAATCCAAAACTCTTCCCAAGTCTGGGCAGGCATTTCATTCACAGACTTTTCTGTCCAGGCACAAGTAGAGGTGTGTCCAAACTTGCAACAAACCTCATGGCTTTTTGAATAACTGTTCAAACACAGCTAAAGGAAGAGTGCTGGGTTTGCCCTGGAGTTCCTAGTCCTCTCATGTGAGCAGAAAGCCTCACTGCCCACAACTGTCATTTCTCACCTACACCTATCAAAAAATGGTAATTTATGCCTTATGAAAGCTTCAATAATCTTGGTTTTAGTTTAAATCTCTACACAGGGAAGGTTTCCTGGAGAAGGACTTGCACACAACAAGTTTTAAAGTCCAAGTGGGACAGTAGTACTTTGTTAACACACCAAAGAGCAAGGAGCTGTTCCTCCTGGTTAGGTGAATATCAGAATTATGATCCCATTCTTCTCTCTGTTATTCATCATCATATGTATCTTATTATTTCAATACTCTCCAGAAAGTCTATCAGCTCAAAGATGGCTAAGGCAAAGGGTGTTTAAAATCCATTATCAGCTAAACAATACCTCTAGCACTGTTACTGAAGAAAGAAATATGCATAACATAAATCTTAAAAAATGTTTAACATAGCTTAGAGGAGAACATTTTGTCCTAAGTAAAATAAGATCAATCATTTAATTTTTAAATGAAAGTAAATGCACTGTATCTTGAAATTGATTTAAGTGAACAGAACAAATAAATAAATAATAAAAAACATATATCCCTTTTGGAACTGTAGTACTGAAGGCTCTGCTGCTTACCTCTTATTCCACCACAGATTGGAAGCACAGAGTGCATGCACTTTATTTCTTGGAATGTGTCATTCTGTGGTTAACAGGTTTTGTTGTGCATTTTAAGTTTTAATTCCTGACAAACCTTCCCTCCTTGGTCAGCAAGATCATACAAACAACAACAAAAACCCCACTAAAATCCCATTAAAATCAAATTTATATTGTCATAGTAATAAATAAATAAATTCTCATTAACTTAAGGAATGTTAACAATAAACTGGGTGCACTCTCTTTACTTAGTATTACTATGTTTGTGCTAAATATTTGCCTCAGTTTCTAACTGCCTATTATAGTGTTCAGTGAAGATCATTTATATAAAGAAGCATATCTTTCTCACAGGAAATTATCATAGTTCTCATTTTAGAATCAAGGTTTTTGGTTCTTGAAATCTGAGGTAACTCTCTACTTTACAAATGCCTTTTTTTTTTCTTTTTCCACTAATGGTTCTGTATTAATTGCTTCCTTTTGTATTAACCTAAATAGAAATTGGCATTGATTCTGTAAAATTTTATGTTCTAGTCAACAACAGTAGGATATTGTGTTATACAAGGAATGCAGAAGTTTTATTGTACTTTATTGCATTTTGTCATGTCAGCAGTGTTCCAGATATTCTAAGTGCATTGTGAAGCTCAGAGATAAGAACTGTGCAAATTACATTGGGACATGCAGAAATAGATCAGATTGCATTTTCTGTGAGTGTGTAAAAGCAGTAGGCTGATAATCTGTGGAGGAACTATTATACACTGATATGCGATGACTTAAAAAATAATAATAAAAAAATAAAAAAATAGCAATTATTAAATTAATTGGGATAATTTGAGTATTCAAGAAGGGTCTTGTTATTATGGGTAATTTCTTTTACATGCATGGTGTAAAAGAGAATGAAATATTCTTCAGCATTGTAGTGCAGAAATCTTCGTTAGTGTCCTCACTTATTTTGCATCTCAATTGTATTGTAAACAATTACTTTTTTTGCTGGTACACCACTGACATTTTTCTTGATTTATACCGCTTTGCAAGATGCTTTCTAACTTTACTATTCCTTTCTCCCTGCTAAAATTCTTTCTCAAAAATCAATCTATAATTTCTTTCCTGTCACTGAGCTTTTTAATCAAGGAAAAATGTCTGTAGCTCTTCAAATGTCTACACAATTAGCTAGCTGATTTACTCTGAAGTCGAGGAAGGGTTTCTTGAAAATCTTGCATAGAATTGCAACACATTTAGTGAAATATATTTCAGATATTGAGAAATATCTCACAAAGACACATGCAGTGATTTCTCTACATTTTTTACTGGCTTGTCCTTCCTCATAGATCCAGTCTGATTAGATGAACAAGTTCAGTCATTTAGGAATACAGTATGACAGAGAGGAATTTAGTGCTACTGAAGAAATGGTGACCTGTCTGCTAGACTGCAAGATGCCTGCAGCTGGCCAGCTGTGTCCTCAGTGGTGTGTGAAAAATGATGAAGATATTTAATATGCATAGTACATAACTAATCTTAATTTCAGTCTCCTGTGCTTTCATATTCATGACTTAACAAATAGTTATGAGAATAATTCCTTTTGATGAACAAGATTTATATAACCTTCCTTTTTTATTTACCCCGTGATTTTTATGGTTGCTGAGATGTGTGTTATTGGTCAGAAAATCACATTTTTTTACTGTTTTCTATTGCAACATGTTTTTGCAATGTTTTTATGTTTTCATACTAAATCCTGAGAAGTTTAACTTCTACTTTTTGAGAGGATGTATCAGAGCTTTATTTACTGGATATATAACTATGTACCAACCTGTGTACAATATAAAAAATATAGAAGCTTCTGGCATTCAGACAATTCCTTTGTGCAGGCCTATTTTCAGGCAGGGAAAATGTTTCTTAGCTTGCAGTACGCTGTTAAGTTGCTAAAGCATTAAAGGAAAAAGGTGAGATGAAAGCAAAACAGAATGCATGCAGACTATAGACCTTTACACAGAGCATAAATTCTCACTCAGCATCTGCAAAAGTTGTATTTTCACCTACATAGTTCTGTATTCTCAGTTTGACTAAAGAGTTAAGTTTATTCAGAGTAAAACCTGAGACTGATAACTTATGGGTAATTTAATCATGTTTTGGAAACTTTGTATGCATACATCTAGAGACTGCATGTCCAGAGTGTACATGACCTACAAAGAAACAGCTCCAACACAATGAAAATGTACCTAGGATTTACCATGAACATAACAGGCTTTTTGAAAGACACAATATTTTTTCAGAATCACTGTTAATTTTCTCATAAAGTATATGTATGTATGTAATGTCAAATATCACAATCTAATATGTCATATTTCTCCCTATCTCACTCTTTCTTCTTTCTGTTTTGTTGTTATTTTTGTTTGGTTTTCTTCTTCTACAGATGGGCCTCTTGGGCCAAGAGGATTAGCTGAAGCTACAGAGATGTGTACTCAAGAATGCCTGGTTTTGGGTCATTCAGATAACTGTTGGATGCCTCCCAGCCTGGGTCCATACCAACAGCCAAAGTCTCCTATGTCTACCTTTGCACCTCAGAAAGAGTGGGTTAAGAAGGACAAATTAGTTAATGGACACACGTTGACCAGGACCTGGAAAGAAGATAGCAACAGAAACCAGTTCAGTGATCGAAAGCAGTATGGTTCCAGTGAGGGCCACTTCAACACTGGCAATCACATGACTGATATTCCTCTGGCCAACATGAAGTCTTACAAACAGGCCTCGGGAGCTGCTGAGAGTCCAAAGGAGCACCAGCTATAAGAAATGGTTACTTTGGATCAATGACTTTAGCCTACTTAGACTTGCTAATACTGCGTGTACGTCAGAGCTTTATGTATTGGGTAGACCTCTAGAACTATGCATCGCCTAGCAGAGACATGCATATCTTTATGTTAGCACCGTGGAAGGAATGATGTCCTGCAAGATGAAAGAGAGTTTCTACCAGTTGTGTGGTTCTTTTAAATAGACATGATTAAACTCTGCAGCAATCTCTCCAGTTTGAGAATAAAAAAAGTTTGGTTGTTTTTTGTTTTTGTTTTTTTAATTATTTTATTTTGACCCTGGACTGCTGCTATGAACAAGAGAAGATGCATTTGAAGAGTGGGAGAGCGAGAAAGTTCATTGGATCGCAATGATTGAATAAAATATCCAGTTAGAATATTGTGCTTTTTTTGTCATTGATCTATGCTGGGACCATTATACTTGAGATCATATTGCAAACAAAACAACTGAAACTGTAAACATTAAACCTATTGTGCTATTAACAATGCTAGTGGACACTTGTAAGTCGATCAGTGTTCAAACACTTGTAAATAGAAACAATTATTACTTACAAAATTTGTGTACTTATAACGATCACTTGAAAAGATACAGTAGCATATTTCTGTGTTTCAGAGTTGCTTTTTACTTTTTTTCATTTGCTTCCTGTTGTTTTGCTTTCATTTTCAGTGATGGTGTTTCTGTGTTAGTAATCTGTCTGACACACAATGTTCCAAGGAACTCAAAACACTTGTGTTAAAAGGAAAAAAAAAAAAAAAAAAAAAAAAGGATTGATGAGGTGGGAGAAAAGGTTGCTGGTAGAAACGAGAGCAAGAAAAAAAGTGTTTTTTCTTTCTAGTAGTAGCAAATGATGCTGGCATTAAGGTAGATTTTTTTATTATTATTATTTTAAAATATTAAACAGTGTAAGGGCTTTAAAAAATGCAAATTCTTTTTCTTTTAGCTTCCATTCTGTTTCATAAAACAGGGAAACTGCAAAACAAATGAGTATTTAGATTTTTGCTTATACAGTGTGTAAGGGTGAAAGTTGCTAATTTGGAATCCTTGATCAAGTTAGCTGCAGTCTGGAATTTAATGAGTGGCAGCTGACATTTATCTCAGCTGGAATTTATGAAGGAAATTATAGAGGGACAAAATACAATGATCATGTTTTTCCAGTTGGGCAAGTGTGTGTCTATACCTAAGACAGTTTGTATTGCTGAAACAGCAGCATTTGTGTGGATCTTCATCTGCGTTAATGTTGTAGTAACACAAGTGTTTTTAGACCATAGCCAGAGAATATTTAATGTGTTGTGCCTTCATGATGTAACAGAGCATTCTCCTGGTAGGCTAGTTGGGGGAAATAAAGGGTTAAATCTCTAATTATTGCTGTTTAACTGTTTGTTATCATAGTTGGTCAATGCCTGGCAGGTACCAATATCATGTCACCTCCGTCAAACCAGCAGAGTGACTACTAATGTTAATAAGATCTAAGTTGCACGCAAAGCAAATCCAAATCCAAACATTCTTAGACTGTTTTTGTTAAAGCATGACAGATTATTTACACAAATAAATAGCATGCAAAAATTTTAAAAAGTCCTTACAGAAAATAAAAAACAGAAGTTACTTATGCCACAGTGAAACATCACTCTTAAAATAACAGTTAGATAACCTGAAGGAGGTTTTATTCTTACCATAAACAACATTTTTTTTCCTTTCTTTATTCTTTTGTATATAGTAGTTCACATTATTTTCTTCCTCCACAATATAAAAGACATTAAATGGGTTAGGGGTGCATTGCTTATTGCAGTACTTATGTCAGTTTGTGAGGGGTGTTTGATGACTTTGACAGAATAAATATCTAACCAGTTATCCTTGTTACTGCTTTGCCAGTTCAACGTTATTTAGTTATTCAGCTCTTGCAATAAATGTTCTGAATTCCTGATTGTGTTGTGTTAGTTCTTGGGCAGATGCCTAAGGGACTTTTTTCCTGTCAATTTCTTTCTTTATTTATTTTTTTTTTAATTAATTTATTTATTTGGGTTTTTCTCATTTTGAATTTACAGGTTTTTATTTAAGCATATCATGGTCTGTTTGGTTCTTATAGATATGTATTAGAATGGAATATACACAAATGATAAATGCTGAGGGCCACATTCTGTTGTTCCTGTAGTAAGTAGGAGTTTATTTAAAAGAGGTTAAGTAGCATTAAGTGTTACTTACCCAGCACAAAGATGGCAGAACCTGGCCAGATTCATAGTTCAACACATGTAATAAGCATAATTGCATGAGTCTTCGTAATAGTACACCTGGCATATGGAAAAGTTAGCACTTACTCGGTGTTTAGAGAACAGGAAGAGGGTATTATCAAAACACAGCAAATACTTTCTTACCAGAAACTCTGCAAGATTATATAACCACTTTTGTTGCAGCACGGTGGAGGAAAATAGGCAAGCAATCTCAAAAAAGTAGTAACAGTAAAGGTAACCTATTTTTGAACATACTGAAAAGTAGAGGTGCATCAAGCTCTATATTAAAAACAGAAATACAATAATTATTTTCAAACCCACATAGTACCAACTATTTAAATTTTAAGTGCCTTTTTAAACGGACTATATTTGAAAAAGAAATCTGAAGAACAGAATGTTCCTTCTTCACAAATAAGAATTCATAATGATGTTATTAATGCCACAGAAAGAGTACTTTGTGCTGCCATCAACCTGTGTAGGAAGAGCACAAATAAATATGATTAAAATTTCCTGCAGGTAATTTTTTCTCATTTTATTTATTTATCATTATTATTTTTTGTATAGTTCTAAATATTTAAAGCCTCACCCAACTTTTGAATACTTATCATATTAAAACAAGTAAAAAAAAGCAAACAAAGTAAAAAAAAAAACCATGCAAAATAAATAAATACCTCTAGCACTGAGGATTCAATCCGATCTGTAAACCAAAGGGTTCCACAGCACCTGGAATTGGCCCGAAGCTTGTATTCAGAATGAGCACACTCCTTTTTGTTAATCAGCCATACTAGTACTGTTGTATAAAACTCACAGAAAAATAAGAATATATATATATATGTTTAATCTTGATAGGAATTTAGTGATATTCCAGATGAAAGACTTTAAAAATATAAAGCTAATCCCACTGCACAGAATTAGAAGATGGATGAACCTCACTGAAATTTGCTACATATCTTTGAAGCAAAGCAAAACATAACTTAAAATTACTGGTAACATGGCATGATGTGTATGCCTTTCTCATGCCAGTTATAGCTTTGTTTCTTCTGCTAGGAAGATTGGGTACCATTTATTTATTATTGTTATTATTTTATTTACACATCTGAAAGGACTTAGAAAAATATAAACCATTTTTTTTCAAAGTACCATTATTTTTATTGTTGTTGACCAAAGTTCTTTGTTCAAATAGAAGTTTATGGATTTAGTTAATCCTTAACCTGTGCCTATGCAAAACTCCTAGTAAAGGTATTTAGAACATATTTCCCAAGCAATTTTCTTGAAAGACAGAAATGTACATGGAACAGAATTAAGGAGGACATCAATTTTAATAGATATGAAGACAATGATACATTATTTATCCATTGTGATGATTACCTTTTAGCAAGTTATAAATAGGAATCATGATCAGAAAGCATCATTCAGACTTGAGCATAGATTAGACAAGCTTAATAAAGAAACTCAAAAACTGAATACATAAGCAACACAGGCAAGAAATAGGTATCTGTGTGAAAGTACTGCTGTAATAAATGCTAGTGAAGCTGACATGAGAAAGCAAAACAAAAAACAAAACAAAAAAAAAACCAGAAAAGTGTTGTACAATAGAAACAAGTTTTATCTTGAGATTTTTTGGAAAAAAGGGAAGCACTTGTGGCTTTTGTGAAACAGGATACAGTGAGAATCATGGCACATGACAAAAGGTAATGTCATGGGACCCATGGGACTCATGACATGACAAAGGCATACAGGTCTTAGTCTTAGGCAGTAGTTTGGGATACCTCAAAAATAGGTCACAGAAGTATTCCTAGTGACATGAGAGTACAGCAGTGGTATCATATCCAGTTCAGAACAAGTAGTCTGTGGTAATACTATTTACTGTGATCACAAAATACTTGCCTGATTCAGATGATAAATCATCCTCATGACATGTAGCCTAGCCCTGAGTACAATAAACAGTAAAAGTTCTCTTGAGCATGTGTGCTCACGTGTGCCACTTCAGACTGTGAAAGCAACTACATGCTCACAACATCATCTCTAAATGCTCAATTACTTTTTGTTTAACAAAGGTAGACATAATTGTGTTTCAAAACCTCAATTTTATTTAATTATATGCTTGCAGTCTCTGTGAAGAAAATCTTCAAAATGGAAACCAATTCTAGAGCTGTATATTGTGTTTTGCTCTGTAGGAAACAATACAATATTACTCAGATATGTAATCAGTTAAATAGAGTGGATACTCAAGCTCCAAATAAATATTTGTTTTTTAACTTTAGTTGCAGATCACTTCAGTGAACATAACCTTCAAATATAAGTATCCCATAACACCACAACTCCTTTGATACTTTCTCTTGTTCCTAACATTTTAATTACTAGATGCTTCCTTTGTAAAAATAGAAGGTATCTTTTTTCACACATTAGTTAAGAAGACTTTTTTTTTTTTAAGTTTGGCTTCTCCTATATAATGTTTTATATAACACAGCTGTTGGTATGATAAACCTTTTTTTTTTTTCCTATGAGATCTCATTTTGTTTTCAGCCAAGTAAGCATTGTAAGATCATAGCATAAAGGAACAGATTACTTTTCAAGTTACCATGAACCTCTTGTGAAGAAAAATGTCAGAACCTGGCCCATATTTACTAACAAAAATAGCAAATCCTTTAGATTTAGTGGATTAGCAAATGCTTGAAAAGAAGCAAATTTGTAATCTCTGAATTTAAAAAACTCAATGTAACTAACTAAAATGTAGTTTATTCATAAAATGAAATTAATGTTAATGAATGGAGAGTCAGAAGCTTTTTTTCATGTAGACACATCCCGTCATTGAAGACTAATAGAATGTATGTGCCAATATGTATACTTATCTTACAAAATACTGTGCAGCGCTCTGAGAAAATTAGTGCACATAATTTCTCTAAAACATAGCACCAGTCATCCTTTTGTAGAAACTCAGTGTTTCACGAGAGTGGGTCCACAGTGAGAACAGTATCACAGGCATGCATGCCATAAGTTTTGAAGCATGAATGTTTTTTCTAACTGCAACTGTTCATGTCTCTACCTACAGCTTTAAGTTTTACATTGCTACTTAATTGTCCGATAACGAACGTATGTCTTTAACTACCAGAAAGAATCTCCATTTCTCATTGTGTATTAGAAAAAGAAAGAACTGAAAGAAAGAAATGTTCCTTATCTTAAACACCATGATTTCTTTTTTACCACAGCCATTTTTAAATCATCCTGTTGTGCCTAGGTATTGCAACACATTCTAATATTGCATGGCATGTAAATAGATACCTTAATTATTCATAATTATATGATTATATACACACATATATATATAGATTATATATATATACTTAAATATGATCAGTCACATAATTAATCAGTATTATTTAATGGAATTTTGGGATTATTGATTTTGTTGTTTGATGTACTTTAAATTGTATGAAGCAGCATATTATTAAGACTACCCTCACCTATGCTTTTGATTATTTATTCATTAAATAAAGTGCTTTCTTTTGCTTGTTTTAATCCTGTTTGTACAACCATGTGATAATGTTAAAATGGGTAAGTACTGTACGGGAATTATGACTGTTTCTTCTTTTGCCTAAATATATAACTATAACAATATTTATTAGTGATTTGAGTTTTAAGAATGTGTCTTTTTATGTGTTTACTATCTTCTTGCAAATAGAACAAGTCAAAAGAAAAACTAATATAACATTTTCTCATGTAACTGAATGCCCCAATGACTTTTAAGTGTCTGTTTGCCTCTACACACAAACGAAATTAGGATAAAATCTGTACTTTGAATCAGCCCTAAAATAAATGTATAATACAATCTGTAGAAATTGTTTTCCATAGTTATAATAAATGAACATCCTTTCTTCATTTTTTAGAGTAAGATAAAATAAGCCTCACATGGGGG
This sequence comes from Cyrtonyx montezumae, assembly GCF_038088225.1. Classification (NCBI taxonomy): domain Eukaryota; kingdom Metazoa; phylum Chordata; class Aves; order Galliformes; family Odontophoridae; genus Cyrtonyx; species Cyrtonyx montezumae. The sequence continues at coordinate 9,118,106 of NW_027072034.1, read as the reverse complement.
AGGGGTAGAGTCTGTACTCGAAGGATACTATATAAATAGCTGATTTAACAAATGATTGAAAAATATGATAACGAGTCCATTTTCATATTTGTATTGTGGAGAGGACAAACTAGAATGACATCAAATATTTTTATAGACAAAACTGAGTACAGTTTATGGTGAGTATTATTTACATTAAAAATGTGATTTTTTAATTTAAAAAAGCTAGAATTCCACTAATATCACATAATGTAACTCATTTTCTGCCTGATCACTCAATACATTATTCTGTGTATGAAGAACAGAAAGAACATCAAGTTCATCACTAACTGAAACTAATGAATTGTGAGTATCAAATTCTTACAGAATTCTTAGTTGCAGATAGCTTGAGAGTTATCTGTAGGCTGAAGTGAGTTAAAAATTGTTACCAATTTGCAAAAAAACAAAGAGGACACTACACAATTTCTTACATTTCAGAGTAACTATTCTGACACTTCTACCAACATTATTTCCTCTCTTGCCTCATGAGAAAGAGCAAAACTGATAAAGATGTAGTAGAAAACAATAGATTTATTTCCATGTGTGGAATCATGCAGAAAGATATAGGTTATAAAAACATTTGAGCTTTCGCCAGATATTTAAATTAATTCAAAATGAGATCAAAGAATCGTAGTCACATGAAAATAGAAATCCAGTTTCGTATGAATACGAAAAATGCTTATTTACATTTTTCTATTGTAATTCACTGTTTAATTATTGTATAATAGATACAAAGGTAGCTGCAGAAACGATACAGAAGTACAGAATCACAAAACTGTAGGGGTTGGAAAGGACCTCCTGAGATCATCGAGTCCAACCCCTCTGACAAAGCACACTCCCTAGACCAGGTTGCACAGGTAGGCTTCAGGCAGGTCTTGAACAGCTCCAGAGAAGGAGACTCCACAACCTCTCTGGCCAACCTGTTCCAGTGCTCCATCACCCCTACCCATTGGTGTGGAACTTCCTATGCATTAGTTTGTGATTAATTCCCCTCATCATACTGCCACACACTGCTGAGAAGAGTCCAGCCTCATCCCTTTGCCTCCTGCTCCTTAGATATTTATAGACGCAGATCAGATCCCCTCTGAGCCTTCTCTTCTCAAGGCTGAACAGCCCCAGGTCTCTCAGCCTTTTCTCACAGGAGAGGCGTTCCAGGCCCTTTATCATCTTTGTGGCCCTCTACTGGACTCTTTCAAAGAGATCCCTGTCTTTTTGTCGCAGGGAGCCCAGAACTGGACACAGTACTTCACCTCCTATTTATTTCAATAGAAACTACAACTGACACAAAGACCACGAATGTATTTGGTACCAAAGTATATGGTAGAGCAAATTCTCAGCTAAAAAATACTATGTTTCAATATATTTATCGCCATCTGCTACGTGTTTTCACTGTCAATGAACAAAAACCTTCATACAGCACACTTCAAAAATCTACAACAGAAGAGGTGACCCTCCGTCTGTCTCACCACCCCTTAAATGTACCACTCAACACCTCACTGTGTTCACATCCACTGTTTGGTCTCCATAAACATTCAGCAAGCATAAATGAAAGTCAATGGGTGCAATTTTTTCTACATGGAGAAACTCAGTGACACACCTTTGCTTCATAAACACTTCTGTGTGAGATGCCACTTTGTCAGTTGCCACTCTGCTGCCATCTGTCACACAGCAACAAAATGTAATGGAATATTAATGGAAAGGTTATGCCTCTACTACCATACCAGAAACATCTGCCTTTGATGGGCCAACACAATGAAATAGGAGGTATTATATTTGGAGCAGCCCTCGTGTTATATTCTTCTTATTATTAGTTAAGAAATTTTCAAAAGAGAATATTTTCAAGTTTATAGCTATTTGTATTTTTATAGTGCTATTTTATAATTTGTTTTCTTCCAGAGACAGTAAGTTTGGATTCTGTTTACAGTTTATGTACTTCTGAATATTTTTTTTAGAACTTTTTTCAGTAGTATTATTTACCACAGGGAATGGCATAGGATTGTGCTTTTACTGCATGATCTTGTACTGCTAGGACGCTTAAGCTATCCTCAATAAGAAGTTACTTCTACATAATTGATGAAGGTCATGCATAATTACTGCCCACCATGTGGTGTTAAGCCCTCTGGAGAAAAAGAAAAGAAGGCAACTACATAAAGACAATTGGTTTTTTTTTCACATACACAAAAAAGATCCCACAAACCTGTACTGTGTTATGAAAACAAAATGTACAAAGGCCTATATATTTAACCAGAGCTGCATAATTCCATTGACTCATTCAGCAGCACACTGCTTGTTTCCTTCTTTAGGAACCACATTGAATGAAATCATGGATTATACTTCCTGATGGGTCTAAACTTTATTCTGAAAGCTAATTGAAACATGAGGTGTCTATGAACCAGTGTGGAATACAATCTTAGATAAGTCTTGGGTTTGTTAGTTTTAGGAGCATAGGGGAACAACCTTTAAAATAACCCCAAAGTTCCTAAATTTTAAGTTTTCTTTTAAGATTTCCAGAATATAAAACCTTTATTCCCAGGTTTAGGAACTAGATCCCTGCAACACAGGAAATCAGTGAGCAGAACCTATTCTAAATTTTGCGGCTTAAAGCTGTCTCTGGATGTTTTACCATGTCAAATAATTCATCACTAATATGGAAAACACGAAAATCAACAAAACGGTTGTGAAAGAGGTTGAAGCTAATATATGCATCTAATTGTTAAAAAAAGAAAAAGAAACCAACAAAGCAACAACAGTCAAAAACCAAAACCAAATTAAGAAAACTTCAAGGAAGTATGTGAGAAAGGTATTCACGTTTTTCAGATTGTTTTTTGTCTGTAAAACATATAGCTGCAGACAAATGCATTGCTAATACTGCTCTTTTTTAATTACTATTATTATCTTTTTTGATCCACTACTGTGTATGCTTCAATTACCATACTAAAATCTAAGACCCAATAAACGTATAGGGAATATTCTACATAAATATACATTCTGTCAATTTGTGGTTCTTCTGTGAGGAGTACAAAGAAATCTAGTTTCTCTGCAATTGTAGAAGATCAAATGCATGATTACTGTTTATAACAGGCTTGCAGTCATAGGCTGTAATTCTTTGGTCCTGAACAATTGCATAATTACTATTTCAACTATATTAGCACTGGGAGTAGTCATGGATGATTTCAAAAGGGACAGTACTGATTTAATGAGGTCTCAGTCTGTACATTTCCAAAATTACTGAAATTCTGCTTAACACTCATTGATGTTTTGATGTGTTTGAACCAATGCATCAACCAACTGCTAAACAAAAGAAGCATTTACAAATGAAAACAGAATAAATAAAGAAAAAAAAATCGCATTTTTCAGGATACCAAAACACTATTTCTAGTTTCTAATAATATGTCTGGCTTTACTATGGTCTGGTTGATGTTGAATCTATTAAATATATGAAGATGTCATTTGCACCAATATTTTTTGTATTTCAGTGCTCGAATAAATATGAAAATAGGCCCATGGGCAAAGAGCAGCTATTCTGAATTCATTGCCCTTCTCCTGCATTTGCCACCTCATTTTTTTATTTGCATAATAGGCAGCAGCTGATCAGATCTTGAGGTTGTGAAGCTGTTATTTTGCCAAAATAAATAGTTGGCAGCTTTGTCTATGGATAAATTTGTAATATTTTGTGCAGCTGTATTTTTTTTTTCTTTAAGGTGTCTGTTCTGCAAGGGTCTGTATTAGAAACTCCCTTTGATTTCAGTGGGAGACAGATAAGTTCAAACAGCAGTTTTCATGTCAGCGGTCATTACACAAAATAAAGATGAAAGGATATGTCAGTCAGAGAAATCATAGAATTCTTAAACTCATATGCCCCCGAGTATTTCTGCTGCATAACTGACAATTACTTTACCTAGAGTAGTAAAGGGGAGCACCAATCTTAGCTTACAAATGTCGACACTAAATTATAGCACGTAACTGTAGACACATCAGCACTACATCTTCCTACGGGTACTAAAATTAGCAGTTGCATTCCATCAGTTTTAATTTTTTAAAGTGTTTACAAATCTACACTTTGCACATTTTCATATGTTCTGCTGTTTCCAACGATCTATTCCACTGACTTACAGAAATGCTGATTCATTGAGATGTTCATTAGCTCTAATCAGGTAGCCTCTTATCCTCAAAATAGGACATCCAAGCCTGAAATGCAAGTGAATAGTTGCATTTTCATCCTTTCCTAAGAGATGGAGAATGGTGAGAGCTAAATCATAACCCTTTGACTACCATTGTATATTAGCCAGCTTTATATAATACCCTCACAGAGGATAGACACATTTTGTGGTAGCTTTCACTGACTGTATAAGGTTCAAGAACTTGATTTAGCTTATACAGTTTTGACAAAAGAACCTTTATTTATTTCTCTTTAATTCAAAAATCTAGACTATATATGCTTCTTATTCTCCCTGTGTTCTGCCAGACATCTTTTCAATTCTGAATATTCAAAATAACAATGCAGTAACGGCTCAAGTTAGATACAAGTTGACAAATCTGCTACATATTTTCTGAAATTTTTGACTGTGTGTAACTGATTCGACTAAATAGATATCATCCTGAAATAGATATCTATTCTTAATATCAATTCTTCTACTAAGAAGTTTAACACATCCATTCAGCAAGTGTCTGAGGCATCAGCTGTTGTGATACTCCAACTCTTATTAAAATGTCATGTGTAATCATGAAGGATAGGCATTTCCAATAAAGATACTATCAACGCAGTCAAACTAAGGAATGTGTGGAGTGAGGAAGTACAGCCTGCGATGCTCATATCCAGCCAAGACCTCCCATGGTGCTTGAATTTAATATATAAAATATATATTCTGCACTGCAGAAGTTCTTTGAAATGAGTCCTGGCGATTACTTTTATCCTTCCTTGCAGCATCCAATATATGTATGTTGCCTTCCAAGGTCTTTAAAATGTCGACTTGTGAGATTTCTACAGAAGTGCCATCCAAACAAACCTCCCTCAAGCCCTCTGCATTACAGATGGTGCTCCTAGTACTGATTGGAGTTCCCAAAGTACCAGATACTACTAAAGTAAGGAAGAGAACGCAACTCAAGGATGAGGTAGTAGATTTTATGAGCAATTCAGCCTAAGAGAAGGCAACAGTAAAATACTCAGAAGGAAGCAGCATAGCCACTACTGACTGGTAACTTGTCTTCTGCTGCTCACGAACCATCAGCTTCTTTCATGTAGAGAAAGTGGAATTTAATTAGCAAGCATGAAGCCTCTTTCCCTTTGAATGGCTATTTTTCTTTGCATTAGGTCTTTCATCATTTAGAATTTCTTACAAGAAGGGACAGTGAGCCTGAAGAAAAGCAGAAACATCTGTGCAAATAAAAAGAGAACTTTAAAAAGCAAACAAACAAACAGACAAAAATATAGCAGTGAAAACTTGGTACTGTACAGCTTGTGACCAAAAGACTACATTCCTCAAGGGGAAGATAAACAGAGGGATTTTCCATATTGTAAAGAGCAATCTGAGTGGACATGGAGCTCATATTTGTGCTTGGAATAGAACTGTTTTGCTTTAAAAAAAGAAAACAGCTGAATCAAGAGACCAGAATGAACACCTTCAGAAAGGAGCCAAAAAAATAGTCCTCTATTTCTACTCTATTGCAAAATCTCCTAATATATCCAGGGTGAATGACACATTCTAGCAAATCACAGACCTCATAATCCTTTAGGACCTCCTCCACACTGAATCTTAGTAAGCTTTCTGGAAATAGTGTTCTATTTTATCCTTTGCTCAAGCAACCCAGATTGTGCAAGAATTTCAAGCTCTGCAGAAAATATATGCTTCAAAGATGACTTTAACTATTTAAACATTTGCAGTACATCACCCTGACATCACTGCAGGCAATACTTTTGAATTTTGTTGGAAAGATCATGATTTACAAATGCATCACTTGGTGCATACTCGTAAATAATAGTACAAGGCAGCTGCTTTCATTAAATTTGAGGGCTTTTAAAAGGAAGAAGAAACCATGCTAGGGTGGGATGAATGTGGCTATCTGTAAAGAAAAGAAAAAAGGTGATAAATCTGTTATGCTTTATGGTTTTGCTCTTATTTTAGCCAAGATCATGTCGTCTTTGATGTCTGTGACTATTAGTGCCAAGAAGACTTGAAAGTACTAGACCTTGTGAACATTTGTACAGGTGTTATTACTCTTCCTCAGAAAGAACGGGTAAGAGTTGAAAAAAATACTCCAAAGAAGAAGGAATGTGCAGCCTACTTTTTGGACAGCAGATGGACTGCTGTGTATAGACTGCATATGAAGTTCTCAGAAATCTATGAGATTGCATGGTGACCCAGAAATGAAGCTTTGTTCTGGAATGTGCCAGAGTCATTGTGCTTAACTCAAAACTTGAAAGAAAATGATAATATGCTGGGAGGCTTTCATTTGCAGAAGTAATCTTGAGTTGAGCATTGACCCACAGTATTCCTCAGCTTCACTGGAGTATGTGTGGGTCAGAACCTCCTGAAAACATCAGTGCTCCAACATATAGAACACCAACCCAGTTGATGGACATCCTGATATGTTTAGGTCATCACTTTTCTGAGCTCTTCAAATTGTTAGTTGTGTTCTTTCCCTTGTCCATGCATAGCACTTTCTCATTTCCTAGCCCTGTCTGACCTTAGAATCCCACACAAAATCTCTCTAATTAATTATATTAGAATAAGATGCCTTCCAAGGTTCCACCTTGAATTTCCATTAAAACCTGCTATTGTTTGTAAGCAGTCTTTACCTAACATATTCAGTACTTCTATGACTTTCAACACCAGCCCCTTCCAAACCTGCTTTCTTAGTTTAGGCACCTGTAATGTCACTGTAATTTAAATGTCAGGATAGGAATACACGTTTGCAGACTGAGTAGCAACAGAACCCTGGGCTTCATTTTTGACGCTTTTGATTGGTACTCACAGCCCAAGAAAAAAAATGAAATAATGGGCATGTAGCTAGAGAAAGCATTTTGTGAATATATCTAGAAATAGGATGTTAACTGCAATTTGTATGAAATGACTGAATTGCAGATGTGATAGAGACAGTGCTGATATTTTCTGAGTCTGGATTTCTAACTGGAGATGTCTTCTGCATATAGATATACATATTTTTGACAGTATGAATGCAAATGTCAGGAAAGAACATTTGTTGCAACTCTGATGAGTACTAGAATATCTACAACCCTGCAGGAAATTTACTTTTAGTCAGATTAATCACACTTATTGTGACTATTGTGACCAATATTTAGAAGGAAAAATAAGATGATTTTTTTTTTATTATTTAGTCAAAGGTTTAATAGTTTCCCCACAAGCTCAGAAACCTCTTTTAATTAATTTACAATTGGATTTTGAAGATAAAAATAGAATAAAGTAAATCAATTAAATAATTATGTCATAATTTACATACTGTGAAAAAACAATATACATACTTTCCTACACTGGCTCATTTGAACTGAATGTTATTAACATGCCATAGAAATAGTTGTTGTCTTTTGTTTGTTTGTTTGTTTGTATGCTTGTTTTTTTGTTAGATTGAAGAGGTTTATTGTCAATTCAGAAGGCAATTGAGACCATACACAAATGTACAAGTTAGTTCCATGTATTCCAAGATACTGAAAACTTGATCTCAAGTCGAATCAAGTTAATTCAAACTTTACTATCATCCTTTAAAAAGAAAAAATATTTTTTTTGCATTACTTCATTAAAGTAATTTTTTTAATGCTATTTCAAACTTATTTACTATAATTCAGCATAGGCTTTAAATTAATACTGAAACATTTAGTTTGTCTTGCTTCAGCTGTAATTTGTGCAGACATTTAAGTTTAAATTTCTCCTCTACTTAAATGAGAGACAATATCTTCTAGTGGTTTTCATATAAGGAAGCATCCTTTGGAAACTACTATTTTTTAAATCGTTATTTTTTTTACATTGCCCTTCAGGACTGAAAAGAATACTTCTCATTGTTTTGTTCAGAATTCATTTAGGAGCTAGAAGAAATAAAAAAAATTAAAAACAAAGCAAAGTTGTGTTAATGGAACGGCATTTTTATCCACTGGTTTCATACGTACTCCTAAGTGGTGTTGATTTTTTTTTTTAATATCATTTTTCTTAATATAGCTGCAATGGATGTTCTCAGATAAGCAGGATCATTAGTTAGAACCCCTTAGTTAGAACTAAGGAGTGCCTTAGTTCTCAGTTTGAGAGTTGTTTTCTGCCTCCATCTGCCTCTGGAGAGCCAGATCTAGTCATATTAACCGACACATCCATCACTACATAATGAAAACAAATGCATAGGCTAGTAGGGAACGATAGTGGACTCTTAGAAGGAGACCTCTGTCCTCAACAAGAGGTTAGAAGAACCTTGCATGATTCCTCTAGTAAGTTAAAGTTCAACTGTGTATCTTCAACTATCTACTAGAACTATGTTGTACAATCCTACTGTTTTTTTGTTTGTTTGTTTGTTTGTTTTTGCAAATCACATTGATTTGTATTGCTTGAGGTTGTATTTCAGTGTATCCTTGAAGTGGCTCATCTGTCTGTCCTGGTGGCAGACAAGTTCACAGCTCAGCAGCTGCTGCGGGATACCAGTGTCTTCTGCCATAGACGTGTGAATAGCCTAGTGCAGCTGTTCTGTGATGATCATGGCTACAGTCCCTGGAACATAGCTCTACTCTGAAACTTTCTTACTGCAAATTTTATCCTGCCATCTGATGCACAATATGGTCTGCAGATGGTGCAGATGACATTTGTCTAGAAGTCATATATGTCGTCACCAGTCCATGTCTTCAAACCATTCAGCAAATTGTTACTTTGTAGATTCTTAATGTCAACTACCATTTAATACGGAGCTGATGGTTGGCATCAAAATAATCGATATCTTGAACCTCATGATGCTGTACAAAAAGTTGTGTTTTGTCCTGGTCTTTTTCACAGATAAAAATTAGTAAAGACAAATAGAAAAAAATAGACAAATAGTATCACTTTCTTCTAAAGGTGTTCGTTCATTTGTTTATTTCTTTATCCTCTTTATCAATGTTTAAAGTTGGAAGAACTCCCCTTGCCAAATTTACCAGTCTATTTATGAACTGGTAGTTAGCGCGTCACTTATCTCTTGCTATAAACTAGCAAATGCCTCATGTAAAGGCCAGACTTTAAACACAGCAGGCAATAGGGAGTTAAATGTCTAATGAATTTGAGTGTATAGATAAAGAAGTAGGCTTACACTGACAGAGGACATCTGCTTATGTATAACAAGAGCTAAATATAACTAAGGTTATAGGACTTATCTAACATGCTCATATTATTCAGGACAAATGGGAAAATTAAGAAAAAGAAAAAAAAAAAGCTATCTCAATAGATCTACCATCTTTGCTTTATCTACATAGAGAAAACTAATGCCTTAATGGGAATGCTCCTTCTCATTTGCTGTATTCCATCCATTGCTTTGCATTTGAAATTGTAACCAGCAAAACATTGATATCATGTAAGGTAGAGTCCAAATTTTTTGTTACCTTATCATTGTTCTGGCTTCAGTTTTGCAGACATGGTAACTCCTCTACTACTAGCCAGATAGATAAAATGCAGATACTTCTGCAGAAAACCTTATTTCTGTAGTGATTTTGCGTGTGTGTGGACATATACTCCAAAAAAGAAAAAAAGAAAAAAGTCTGGAAGCTCTGTCCTATCCTTCCTATATCCCATAGGAAATAAATAATAATAAAATAAATAATATTTCCTTTCTGTCAAAAGTCTAAGACAGGAAAACCTCTTTGTTTAAAATATTCCTAGTTCTTATTTTTTATGGAATCTATTTCATCTATTCTATTGATTTTTATGGAAAAGTGTAAAAGAGAGCTCCCAACTTCAAATTAGGTTATGCAAGTTCATTAATGATATAGACAGCAGTTATTTTCTCCAGATTTATTCCAAACTAATGCTAGGGTATTAAATGTGACATATAGAAAATTTCCTCAGGGTGGCTGTGTTGTTCTCTTCTGTACTGTTGTTAATTTTTCTCATTATAGTCTGTATTATAGTGGGTGATCAGAGTTGACTGTTTTAGGTGATGATACTGCTGAAGTACATATTGATGCTGGAGTACTTTTGCTTTACTTTCTATTTCATTTTAAGGTTTCTTTCTTTTATTTTTCCAGTTTCTAAATTACAAACCAGCAAGCTTCCAATGCATTTAGCCTCATTGACTGTAGTTTATTTAGAAGCCACAAGTATATATGAGTAGTTCATATCAAATTATTTCTTATGAAGATTGTTGCTTCTGATCACAGAATTCTAATGTGCCTATTTTTTTTTTTTATCAGATTCTCCTCCTTAATTGTCTACATTTATTAGCTCCCATTGAAGTTTTTGTCTTTTAGTCTTCTCTAAGGAAGCACATAATGTGGATTATTATACTGGCTTAAATAGTATATAGAATCACATTGGTTCCTGCCAGTTCCTTTGTAAGCTATCCTGTTTCATCAAGTTTTTTCCTTGATATTGGCAATTTGCTTGTGTTCTTCAGATTTGGGCATCAGATTGTATAACATTTAGTCCAAACAATTAAAGAATGCCAGTGCTAATAATGTTCAGTGTAAGATTATTTCCTTTCTGGCAAGGGATCTTTTTTTTTTTTTCCACTGTGAAGGAAAAATATCTCCTATCTCCTAAATACCAAATTACTCACAGTAGCCTTTAATCCTTATGCCATTACAAGTCTCCTTAATGGCTTCATAAAAAGTCCCTCACAAAATCATGTCTTGAAACTCTGAAGGAAGCTTAAGTACTGCTTTGTCTTTATTATTTTACTGGCATAGCTGGAAACATTTGCCTCACTTTGTACTCTCTGCAAAATTTAAAGTGAGTTGACAGAACAAAGAAAGAAACAAAGAGCTTCCTAAAACATAAAATAAATCATTAACTGCTTACTCCTGTAGAGACCACGTTAGTTTTCAGTCTTTCTGTGCTTTGGAAAGTCATGGCTTCAAAAACAAAACTAACTACTGTCTCCTATTCTCTGTTAAACATTGCACGTGTGAGACAGTTTCTCATAAGTAATGAACAAAAATATTTATAAATAACATTTCTATTCTTTTACAGTAGCAGTAAGTGAAATGACTTCCAATTATAACTATTTCAAATAGATTGAAACCCTTCCTATAAGTACATAACAAGTCTGTTTTTCTCTCTAAGGATTCTTCCTAAGGACAAGGGGAAATGGTCACAAACTGAGGCATATGAATGTGCACTGGAACTTCTTCACAGTGAGGGTCATGGAGCACTGGCATAGGCTGCCCATAGAGGTTGTGGAGTCTCCTTCTCTGGAGACATTAAATATCTGCCTGAATGCCTACCTGCGCAACCAGGTCTAGGGAGCTGCTTTGGCAGGGGGTTGGACTCAATGAACATTAGAGGTCCCTTCCAACCCCTACAAGTCTGTGACTGTGATTCTATGATTCTGTGATTTATTAGTTTAAAAATACTCCGTATGTATTTGTTTGTTTCTACTTAAAAAAATAATGTCAGAGGACATGCTAGAAATTTACAGCACAAATAGCAGTTCCTGTAGGGAAACAGTATTGTTAACTGCAGAATAACATAGGTCAACCTAAATGAGTTTAACATTCATTTCTAATTCTTTATGTTCAAGTAAGTAAAAGCTGATACTGTTATTATTACTGTTATTATTATTAGGGACATACTGACTGACTGCTTTCCAAAATTCTTTTAAGTGCTATTTTCTCCTTTAGAGCAAGGATTTAGATTTGATTGTTAAAACACAGTATAATTGTTCATAACTCATAGACACTGCAGTTTTACCAAATTATCTATGCCGTGTACTCCTTTTTTCATTTTTTCTTTTACTACTACTTTTTTTCTAAGCATCTGGTTTATATTACAATAATCTTAACATAGATGCACTATGTGGACTTTTCTAATACCAAGTTCAACGTTATTTTTGATCCAGAAACCAAGAAAACTTGCCCCCTTGGAAAATGAAACAATTGCTTCCCTTGGAAGGGAGCTACTGAAGATTCCTATATCACAGACCTATGGAGCAAGACAAAGAACATCTGGAACTTTACTTATGCTGACTAAGTGTGCAAAAGACTTGATAGATCAGCAAGTTTTATGCTGTATATAGATAAATTCTAAAGTGCTGGAAAGAGTACTTCTAATTTAAATGAGTTTAAATTATGTTTATATAGTTTACTGTTTAATATATTTTATAGATATTTGCAGTCTTGTTTAAAGGACCTTGAAAATGACCTTCTTTTCCTATCATAATGTTTTGACTTTAAGATTTTCAGAGAGAAGGCAGATTCTCTACACATTTAAACAACTCTGGAGGCTGAGGCAGTTTAAATGAAAGAAATTTCAAATGTCTCATTGAATCATTTTGCCATTTCTCTCGTTGCTTCATGATGATAAAAAATCCTGGCTCATTTGAGATTCATGTTTAAAGCAGGTTTTTGTTGTTGTGGGTTTTTTTTTAAGTCTGATGATAGATTACTGTCATGTCATGCATGGTGCTTCTAGAGGTTTAGTGATGGGATTTGTGTCTTTCTGAGTGGGAGTGATACATGATTATCAACAATTTAGGTGATCTTATAAAGCATTATTTTTTTTTTCCTGTTTGTTGAATATTTCTAAATAACTGAGGGTTCCTCTAGGGCATTTGCCACATAGTTTGTTAATCTTCATCCTACTGGGAAAGCATTTTCAAATAGCATCTTTTCTGCTTTTTTTTTTTATTTTTTTTTCTGTTTTGGTTGTAGTTTTCTTTAAGTATTTATTTATTTTTTTAAAACTCTTTCACTCTGGGAAGCCTTTTACTTTGGGAAGAATCATCTGCTGTTTTGTGGAGAATTATATTCACAGGAACAAAAGCAGTATAACTGAAAAGTTAACACCAGTATTTTTACTATTATGTAAATACACTGTTTAATTATGAGAGAAAAAATATATGCAATGCATGTAAATAATAAATAACTATACTACTTTATTTGCCATCTTAGGTAAGTTTAGTGTAACAAAATAGGAGTCATCATCTGTATCATGGTTAAAAGTTCCCTTTATGGTAGCTGGGTGAGCAAACTCCTCCTCACAAGGAGGCAGCCATAGGGCAGAGCAAGTCCAGGTCTACCTCATGAGAATGAATGTGTATAAGTCAATGGGGCCAGAAAAAAACACATCCCAGGATTGTCAAGGAACTGGCTGATGTCATTATCCAAGCCACTATCCATCTTATTTCAAAAGTCATGTCTGTCTTGGGGCTGATACTCTTTAACAGTGTTGTCATAAGTGACAAATGATGGGATCGCATGCACTCCCAGCAAGTCTGTGAATGACACCAAGCTGAGTTAGTTGGTGCAATTGATAAGAAAAGGGAGAGAGTACCATCCAGAGGAACCATGACAAACTCAAAAGGTAGGACCTTCTGAACCTAATGAGGTTCAGCAAAGCCAAATGTTAAGGTGCTGCACTTGAGTCAGGTCAATTATAGATATGTATACAGACTGAAAGGACTCACTGAGAGCAGAACTGCAGAGAATAACTTAGAGGTCCTGACAGATGAAATACTTAATATGAGCCAGCAGAGTACACTTGAAGACCAGGAGGCTGACAGTATCCTGGGCAGCATCAGAAGGGTAGCCAGAAGAGTGAAGAAAGATATAGTCCCTCTCCACTCAGCCCTTATGACCTTACTGCCGCCATCTGGGATACTGCCTCCAGGTCTGGGATCCCCAACACAGGACAGACAAGGAACTTTTGGAGAGGGTCCAGAGGAGAGCCACGAAAATGATGTAAGGGCTGGAGCTCCTCTCCTATGAAGATAGGCTGAAGGAACTGGGCTTGTTCAGCCTTGAAAAGAGAAGGCTGTGGGGAAACCTCATTGTGGCCTTCCATTATTAATAGGAAGTTTATAAATGTCAGAGAAACTTTTTGCTGTGATGCTGGAACAAGTAGACTTAAGAGGTTGTGAATTTCTCATCACCTGGAAGTGATCAAGGCCAGGTTGTGTGGGGTTCTGGGCAACTTGATCTACTGCCTGATCTAGTGGTTGTCATCCCTTCCAACCCCAACCATTCTATCATTCTATGAATCTGTCAGCTACCAGATGCTGATGCAATTTTGCATCAGTCCTATGTATTAGCTGGTACCTGTGTCCTACTGTACAGGGTCTTTTTTATAAGGTTTATAATAGAGGATTAAGACTTGGTCTATTCAAACATACACTCCTTATATCTATTACACAAAAACAAGTGACAAAATTCTAAGACCTCTAGTTCATGTTCTGCTAGTACCCTATAAATGCCTTATCTCTAGAAATATATATGCCTTTTCTCTAGAAAACAGGACTCCCTATACTGTCTGCAATTGCAACTCCTGTTTAAATATTCCTCTGCTGAAAAGTGAAATTGGAGCTGTCAGGCAGTTAAGCCAAAGTGTTCAGACATTTAGGAAGACTTTTGAGGTTTCTATCACGGTTGTTCTCCATCTCTTTGCACCGTCTTCTGCAGAAGTCATCGTGTGAGAAAAAATGTGTGAGCTATAGTAGTAATTTCTGTTTTCTTCTCTGAAACATAAAATCAGCTCTTTGTAATGTTTTTATTCAGTTTCTCACAGAGACAAAATGTTCAAGTGACAAGAGCACGCTTTTATGTGGTGGTATCCATACTGCATGATGTTTTCCTGCTGGCATGCCTTGATCATTAAATATTTTCAATATTTGTGTTTTATACAGCTCCTAAGATATAATATAGTTCAGATGCTTCATGTTTTGCCTTTGTTTGTTTGTTTGCTTTTCCCAATGTGTTATTTTCTGGGAACAGAAAATAATTATTTCCCTAGGGCTGATTAGAAAGTATTGTTGGTAAATGGTATTTGTGACCTAAGCTGACACTTCCTGCAGGAAATCATTGGGAAAGACTGTCTCAGAGCGACACATGGTCTGGGGAGCAAACAATCATGCTGCATCACACTGAAATAATTTAATGAGACTGTAAGGTGAACCAGGAAATCTCATTTTTCCCCTTCTGAGATTTCTTATAAAGATTCTGTAATAGAAAGCTGTGACATAGCAATGAAGAACAGGGAGTTTAGAATACCAGGTTAGTTGTTTGTTGTTTGTTTTTGTTTTTAGTAGGAAACTGTTTTAACTTGATAAAAACCAGATACATTTTCATTGTTAGGCTTAAAGCAGTGTCAGCATTTCTACTTAGCAGTAACCCTGACCATAACTTTGTTGAGAAAGGAACTGTATAAGCCTTGTGGTGGCAATCATGCAGAGAGTCTGCAGGCAAACTTCTGGACTTACTCCAGTCATTACACATTTGGAAAGAGTTTCACACAAAGGTATTTTGTGCATGAATAGTCCAGAGGAATAGGTTTCTGGACCAACTGGTGTGTAGCTAATTTTAAAAAGTCAGTTTACCATAACAATTATTTTATGGACTGTAGAGCAGATCTCATTAAAGTAAGAAGTGAATCATAAATTAAAGGAGAACCAAACACATTAATGTCTAATTTTGTCTCTTCTTAACCAGAACATTACAAATGGTAATGAGGACACTGTCTATCTTTGTGGGGGACTATAGTAAATATGGTAAAACTAGAAAAGTATTTGTATGTGCGATATTTTAATGATATTTCCTCTGTACTTGTTCACAGTATATTATATAGATTCTCTGTACTTGAACACCCCTGGATTTTCATCCTAGTTATTCTGTTATTTTTTTTTTTCTTACTATCCCATTACTTAATTCTTAAAAAAAAAATATTTGGAGTTACCCATAATTTTGCCTTTACTGGAGTTTGGAGCATTTTATCATTTCTATCTTATCTACATTTAATTTTTGTATGTTAGTTTATTCTTCTGTAAGTCTCAAAATATTTAAGTTAATCTATGTATTAGAAGTAAATGTGTATTTTATATTGGTACGTTCATATTCTTTCAGCTAATTGGATAAAAAGGCAATCAAGAATCATTTCTACAACAGAGACATTTTTGTGAAATTAATCTAATTTCTTTTATCCAGAAAGCTCATAAAATTGGTCTATTGCCCAGAAATGCTACAACAACAAGTGCTTGGTCTTAAAAATGTAGCACTCACTGTAATAGCACAATAATTCACTACTGAAATGAGATTGTAGCAAGCTGTGGGATTGGCTTCATCTCCCAGGTAAGTAGTGATAGGATGAGAGGTAATAAAATCAAATTGTGCCAGGGGAGGTTCAAGTTGGATATTAGGAAAACTTTATTCTCAGGAGTGGTGAGGTAATAGAACAGGTTGCTCTGGGAGGTGGTGATATCTCTGTCCCTGTAGGTTTTCTAGCAAAGAGTAAACGTTGCAATGAGGGACATGGGTTACTGGGTGAGATAGTGATGGGTTGATGGTTGGACTAAATGATCTCAGTGATATTTTCATCCTTCATTATGTTATGATTCTGTGATTCTATGTATTGAAGACAAAAACTACCAGAATATATTTCAATTTGTTCAGTAACTGAATCATTCTGATCTAGTTTTACATCATTATTTTTCAGTGTATTATGTTCTAAAGATTTTACTACATTTATGATGCTGATTAGTTAAAATACTAGAAAAAAGACTTTTATTTAAAAAATGTTAATAACTTTTATTTTAAAAATGTTCATTTCCACATACTTTTTTTTTTTCTATATAAGAAAAACAGATTTCATTCTGGTTCTTCAGTATTCTTTTTTTAAATTTTTTTTCCCTTTCAACTGCAGCAGTATTAAAGAGTAGCAGAAGTAGTTACTGGAAGTTTTCCCACTGTCTTCAGTGAAATCCTATTTAGATCTGAGGTGAGTACTTCTGAAAATCTTACTCACTGTTAAGCAGTTCTGAAAAACAACACCACAGGGCGCCTACGATTCATTTGCTATCCAAAAAGAGAAACTCTTCTCACCATTTTTAATAATTGCAATAATAGCTATTTCTTTCATAAATATTTTATTAATCAGCCTTGGATCTCTGTGCAGAAGGGATTGATGTCATAATTTGCACTTTATTGATGAGAGATGTAAATGTCATGTTTTATGATTTTTGTTATTGGTATTCCACATCATAACATCATGTAGTGCACTGAGAGTTAAACAGTTAATGCTTCAGCTCCATGGATCAATAGCTCCAGGTATACCTGTCTCAGAAGAAAAGAACTTTGTGCCCCAGAGGACTTTGAGTTGCTTTGCATTTTTCCATTTTCTGCTCAGAGGGAAAGATAAAAACTGCTGGTGTTTCACAAGACACAGACTCTTTCCTTTTTGGATCTGTACAGCAGCAGGTGCTCGATAGCAGTCTCAACTTCAGTGTTTAGTGTAAGGCCTTCAGTTTTTTGGACACTCTCTTGCTCATTTTAGTTGATTTGTTAACTTCATTTATTATGAATTATTATCATGTATTATGTATTATTTTGCATTCCGATATCTTATTTAGTAAATTAGCTTTTCTCCTCAGATTATTGCCATTGTTTTGTTTCTAGGCCCATCTCCCTTTTCCTTCTTCCCACTTCCCCTTTCCCAGGGCGTGGGTCCATGGGCCCCCTACCCCAATCATCATGGAACCAGCCCAAACCAGCTCATAAACCGTTAACAGTAAAGTAAAGGGATATGACTTGTTAACTTTGTCATTTATGCACATTTTGAACACTTATGGCCCAAGATGATTTAGCAAAAGAATTATGCTTAACCAATTGAATTACATCTTCAGGAAATCATCATGAAACACACTTGAAATGAAGTAAAATGATATTTGGGATTAGTGTCAGTTAAGCAAGTTCTACAATTATAGTAAAAATAGCACTGCCATTCTCCTGAGTTCAGACTGCACCCTCAGTAACAAAAGGCTACTTCACTCTCCCCTAGATCCTATTGATCCTTGCAATAGTAAATGAGGTAAATAACCAACCCCACACATGTTAGTGTGATAATTAGGACAAAAAGGTTGAAGCAAATTTATCTAGCTTTCACTTGATTTTATATATGTTCAGTGAGTTTTGGGTTGTCTTATGTCCAAAAACTGAAAACACAAAATCAGAAAAGAAAATAAAGAAAATACTGCTTAATCTCATATGAAAAAGCACCTCAGATTTCATTGCTAGATTAAAAGAGGTGCTAGCATTAGTGCGTTGTAATTACTCTGCCCACAACTTTGTTGAGAAAGGATATCGTAAAACCACTTTTATAATGGTTATGATGTTGTTGCTTTTTTTTGTCTTCAGTGTATCTGTATTGCCACCTGTAGTTGTTAGTGGATTATCCTAGATATATAAAACTACTATAGTAATGAATGGTGCTAAATCTATTGCAATGAAGATCAGAATTAAATGAAGACCACATTCATTTTGTTACTCAGAATAAGTGCTGGAGCTTCCATTATAGTCAGAAGAATTTAGAAAGAAGTTCAGTTTGGTCTTTGATTGAATTACCTGAACACAGGTGCATGCTTCTGATTTGAGACTTCCTAAAACAATCATGCATCGGACTGCATGTGAGACATGGGACTTACAGGTGCTTGTCATCCCTTTAGAATAGCAGTAGATGCCAAGGAGATTATTCCCATACCAACTCAAATAGCCATAGATAAAAATATATAGGCAGTTGAACTGATCTGATTATAGAGCACAATGGAAACTTATGCTTACATTATAAAGACATTTAAATACCTTCATTAAGGTTTCTTATGAAAAAACAGAGTTATAGCAGTTATATTATGTAAGTTTGCAGAAACCAGATTGATGGAGAAAGTCAGTGCAGAAACCAGATTGATGGAGAAAGTCAATTAGTAAGTCATATTTAATTCTCTCCTTTTCCAGAAAATAAAAATGAAAAAGAAAAAATCTAGCAAATCTAATCTAACTAGCTCACCTGAAAAGAGTGAAGACCAGAATTCAAATGCGAACTGAGACACAGAACTCTTGCATAATCTACTACCAAGACATCAGCAGTTAACATAATTCTGGTTGCCTTGTGCTGCCTACCAAGACTTCCAGTGCTTTCTGACTACCACCACTTTCCAATACTTTTGACTCCAGAGTACAAATGAAAAGCAGATTGTATGCTATACTTGTAATTTCTGTGGAGATGCCTTAGATAACCTAAATTATTTCAAAAGACAGTAGTTGTATTTTGTGTTAAATGACTCATGGCCTTAATATTCTAGCTGTGAGAAGAAATGAGTAATACAGATTACTGAGTTTCTGGAGAAATATTACCAGAACAAGCAAGAAAGAAAATAAAATCTGTAGCAATAAGTAGAAGTGTTCACTTTTCTAGACTCTTGGTAGGAAGTTTTATGAAGAGAGATAAAACCAAAGAATGTACAGATGATGAGAACATCCAGGGGAAATCTGCCTGACCAAAGGACAATTTACAAACGTCAGCAAATTGATTAGTTAATGACATGTAATTGCAATCCCATTTATGCTATAACACATATTTAAACACACATATTTAACACACATTTTTAAAGAAGTAAAAAAAAATCAATAAATAAACATTTTGAACAAGTAGACACGTAGAATACTTTGCCATAGAGTTAATCTCTCCTTAAATGTCTATAATCTTTAAGACTGAATATTGCTTTAGAATTCTTTTTTCTTCAATGAGTAGACAGACAAATCTCTCCTTACTTTCAAGAGGAATATCAGATCTTAGACAATGTTGTCATTCAATATCCTTTGTAATGCAGAGCTTTCAACTGTACATCTCTGATTCATCTTTTCATTATGTAGGAAAGAAAACTTGAAAAATTTGTGGCACTGTAAGTTTAATTGACATGAGTATACTGTGCATTCCTATATATATATTCATCCTCTTAGATGTTATTGTGTCATGGTTTTATGGTTTTTGTTATTGTATTCCACATCATAGCATCATGTGAGGCACTGGGAATTAAAGAGTTAATTCTCCAGTTCCAGGAACTGCCAAATTTCTGGGAAACTGGTTCTCGGTAGAGAAGAACTACATACCCCAGAGGATTTTGCATTCCCATTTTCCACTCAGAGGGAAAGATAAAACTGCATGCAAGTCCTGAGACTTCCTCTTTTGCTTGTCATCTCAGCAGTGGAGATTCTCTAGCTGTCTCACCTTCAACTTTTGAGTAAGGCCTATGGATTTGGACAATCTCTCCCTTTATTTATTAGCTTCAATTCCAATTATATTGTATTATTTTGCATTTTGATACCTTACTGTCAACAATTTGTGGGCTGGTTAGACCTAGTTCCATGACTAATAGGATGGGGGACCTATGGACCCACGCCCCAGCAAGGGCAAGGGGAAAAATGGGAAAGGGTAGAGAGATGGACCTAAAAGCAAAACAGTGTCAACAATCTGAGGAGGAAAACTAATTTACTAAATAAGATATCAGAGTGTAAAATAACAAAATACAATTGGAATTCAAGCTGATACATCAAATAAAATGAGAGAAAGTGTCTGAAACCAAAGGCCTTACACTGAATGTTGAAGGCAAGACAGCTAGGGAACCTAGCAAAAACCTAGCAACCTAAGCAAAAGAGGAAGTCTCAGGACTTGTGTGCAGTTTTATCTTTCCCTCAGGGTGGAAAATGGGAATGTAAAGTTCTCTGGGGTATGTAGTTCTTCTCTTCTGAGAACCAGTTACCCAGAAATTCAGCAGTCCACAGATTTAGAGCATTAACTCTAACTCCCAGTGCCTCACATGATGTTATGATGTGGAATACTGATAACAAAAAAAGCATAAAACCATGACACATTTAGTAAATTAGTTTTCCTCCTCTGATCATTGCTGCTGTTTCGTTTTTGGGCTCATCTCCCAACCCTTTCCCTTTTTCCCCCTTTGTCAGGGCATGGGTCTGTGGTTCCCTTGCCATATTAGTCATGGAACTGAGCTGAACTGGCCCATAAATCATTGACAGATTACATCAATGAAAATACATGTAAGAATCTGAATGAGAACTGAACTCTTCAAACTGAATTAGGCAGAAATAATAAAAACAAGAAGAATAATATGTTTGTTTTAGTCTTTGGTAAAAAAAAAAAGTTGCTGATTATTGAAGTCAAGGAAAGGAAAACTTGATAGTTTATTTCAGATATTTGAAGTTTTCTTTATTATCATCTTGGACTATTGCAAAAAACAATTCTTGTTATTGCTTAATAAAAAGAGTGTCTCAAACAAAAGATGTACGTGACATTCTCTGTAGGACAGTGACCAGGAAAAGAACTACTTCTATCACCATCCATATTTTACCACAGTGATAAAATAGCAAAGACTGTTTAGCAGATAGATAGTTTGAAAAGGAAAGCATCTACTGTGCTATTGTTAGTTCACAAGGGCCAGAAAGGGAAGGGTTGGATTCTGTTTGAAACTCCCTCACCAACTAGGTTAATTACTAGCAGATAGTGGTTTGTCTTACATAAATAGACACAAGGTAATTTGATTTTTGAAATCATTACAAACCTGTTTGGAGTCTGACCTGATATTTTAATATTATGATATCTCAACTTAAAAAGTATTGTAAAAATCATAAATATTGATTGGTTTTGTTCTAATTTGATCTAGACAGCTAGAACCTCTAAAGAAGTAGAGGCTATATGATTTGAAAGCTAAATGAAAAGAAGTTTCCACTGATAGTAAAAGAAATCAATAATAGAATACGAGCTGTCTTCACGTAAGCTTGTGCAGTTGGACAAGATTTCTGGAAAATAAAATTAATTTGAACTGAAGCCATACAAATCACATACGTAACTATAGAATATAAAGGAAAAAAAGAAACAAATAGAAAGCCATTTGAGTCAGTGTCTGCTTTATCCTGACACCAATAAAGAATCATCATTTTGTGATGCTGTTTAACTATTTTGCTAATGCACTTCAGGACATAGCTGTCATATTCTACTGGAACAATAATTTATTGGGCTATAAAAAGCAAAATATGAGTTTAGTAATATAATATAATGCCAGATGATTAAATATACATAATAAAGTCATATAATATAGTCATAGCCTATTTTTTTGTGCTGGATACTGAAAATAAAATTGCCATTTCAAAATTACATGCTTCTTTCCTTCAGCATTATTCCTTAAGGACAAATCACTCTGAATGAATGTTAGCACATGTTCGATGCCAAAAAGTGTCCAAATATTATTGTTTATTTATTTTCCTGTTAAGAAGAGAAAAGCTAATAAACCATATGGTAAAGAGTGAACTGATTACAGATCGTACTGTAGCATGCTTCTTGAGCATTCATTGATTTAAGCTGCAAGAAAAGAATGAAGCTGAACTTTCTTTCTCAGTGTTGATTATGTATGCTGACCTCTGCTAGGGGCAGAAGTACTGCTGTGTGATGCTGTCACTTCCTTAACAGTTGTAACTTGGCTCTAAGGCTACTGTCCCTTCAGCAGGGATCCCTTGATTTGGTGGAAGATCAGAAGGCACTGCCTGAGCCTGGCATATTTATAAGCTAACATATGTTGCTGCAATACTCAGTCTTGTCTGTCCAGGGCAATAGGGTAAAAAAAATGTCTTGTACATGCTTACATCTGTAGGTTTGTTTGTTCATTTATGTTTTTATTTTAAGTGTATTTTTAAGCTCATGTTGATTAATTTCACTTATTTTGTAAAAGTCTTTTGTGTATTTTTTAATTAAATACACCAGTATTTCCATTAATACTTTTTTTATTGTTGTTAATGTTAGCATAGACCTATCCTTTTCAGTCTGCCTTGCTAAGCCACAAAATAAGTAGGAAAATACATTTTTACTTTCTGTAACATTTCAGAATATAATTTTCAGAAGTACAAACAAATTAAAGAATTACATTTAGATTCTGAACTGGTATTTAGGAAGAGCACATATTTACAATTGTCTTTCAGTTTCACAGAATCACCAGAGTTGTAAGGGATCAACCCCACTGCTAAATTAGATTTCCCACACTGGGTCACACATGAAAGTGTCCAAGCGAATTTTGAATATTTGCAGAGAAGGAAACTCCACAACCTCTCTGGTCAGCTTGATCCAGACCTCTGAATTTCTTTTTATTTCATCTCCTAATATATCTTCACAATATCCAGTGTAACCCTTGCTACTGCCATTGTATACAAGTTAAAATACATTCTGTGACACTCTAAATTTAAAGACAGACATTACTTCTTAGCAATGGATATTTGCACCAGTAAAAATCAATTCAGGAGCAAAACTGAAAAATTGAATCTTCCATATTAGATTTTTCTCTTGTGTCAAAAATCTCAAGGGTACTTGTTAGATGTGATTTTAGGATGAAAATGTGATAGTAGAGAAGAGTATTTCACTGTACTTTTATCTTATTATCACATTCCTCATTGAAAGTTCACTTCAGTGTCCAGAAAGTCATAATTCATGTATGTATTGCATTGCTTGAAATATTATAGTAAGCAGTAAGATAACCACTTACCAGTTTTCACTTTTACCATGAAAATGGAAGGCTTGTAAAAAATGTAGACTATATTTTACATTCTAGAATTGCTTTTTGCATAATATTACTATTTCTGAATTTAAACTGCCAAAGATACATCCACGCACCCCTTAGAGCTGACTGACATTTTTTTGTTTGTTTGTTCATTGGTTTCTCATTTATAAATAGAGAAGGAAAGAATGCATTTCTATTCAAAGGAATATATTTCTACATAATAAAACAAATGCTGCAATGTGATCCCTTTCAGGCATACAGCTTGGCAAAGCAACTGCATGCTTTCTCTTACTTCACTGCTATGCTTTATTGCTGAAGTAAAACACTTCAGGGAGGTATTAAATATGCATGCTATTCTTTTTTCTAATTTTAGTGTGAGAATTACCCTCAGAACTGTGTTTATACAGTATGCAGAATAGAGCAGATCTGTGGCAGAGTTAAGAAACCCATAAGGAGGTATCAAAGTTTATGCATCTTACTTCAAATTAAATCTCTGTATCAGCAGGGTGTTTTATCTTTTATAGAGGCAAGGAGATGGGCTGAGAAATGGGTTAGGTGCCTTGTGCTTAGTTGTCATTTTTACCCTATCTTTTTAAAATTGAGGAGACCTGTTAAAACTCTTCATGAAAAGCTCTAAAATTCTATTTGTTGTCAGTTTTTATGGTTCTGTGTTTGACTTGGAATAATTTTAAGTATTTGCATTAACAACAACAAAAAGATACGTCATACACAACCTCCTCTTGTGAGATTTTAATTTTTTGTTTTGGGAATCTGAAGTGCAGTTTTGCAAGCAGAAACTTATTTGGGACACGGGTTTTTTTTCTATTTTCTGTACTTTAATAACAATAATTGTTCAAATTCATTTTCTAAATGATGTATTGGCTCTTCTTTTGATGTTGGAAGTTAAAAGTAATGTTTTCTTAGGGGAGATAAAAAGAAATCTTAAAGTGGTACTTAATTAATGATTTTATTCAGGAAGGCATGTAAGCACCTGCTTCAAATTGATTACTTAATTTGAGTCCCATTGAGATCAGTGGGGGGTAAGCCACATAGTGAAAAAAAATGATTAAAACATTCAGAAACTAAGTCTACAAGTATGTATTTGGAGGAATGAAATATCCATGTGTTCATTCATTGACACTAAAGTACTGTGTTCAATTGGGAGCCAATGAACTTGAAATACAGACCCAATAACTTGTTAAGGACATTTAAGTAGGTTGTAGAATATATATATATATATATTTCTAATCATGTGTAACCATAAGAAAATAGATATTTCATTGTTAATTTAAGCACACTGAATATTTTTGGTTTTTGCCAAAGAGAACTACTAAAAAGTGAATCTCTGTTCCAGAATGAGGCTGAGGGTTTTGGTAACATCTGAAAAACATAAAAGCTAATGGTCTTCTGTCTTGAAGGCCTGATCTAAATTTCATTCAAATCTTTCCCCTAACTTCAGTAAACATAGAGGCCTGCTTTTATAACTTTCACTAGGGAAAGCTCAGTGTGAATTGTACATGACCAAAACCCAGAAAAAAAAAAAAAAAGGAAGAAAACTGGGCAACAGAATTATTAGAGTGAACATCAGATTTTCAGTTTTATTATTAACATGCAGCCTTTCACAAGTCAAGATTATACACTTAGAAATAAATGTTAACAAAAATCCATTAAAAGCAAAGCCATTAAAAAAATCAACAATATTTTTCTTAGATCTCTTTATGATGTTTATGATATAACACATAAAGATTGAATGTGTGAGATAGAGACAGTATGAAACAGTTTAATCAAATTTGACAGCACCATACAACTGCATTAGTAATAGAAATATAGCATATTTTTAGCATATCTGCCACTATCAATCCACTGCTGGACATGGGACTCCCCATGTCTTATATCTTCTGCAGGATTGGGTTAGTCTGTAACCCTGCTGTTCTTGACTATTTTCCAGGTTCTGTTTCTCTTCAGTTCTATTTAGTCTTCTGCTGGGATTCCCAGGTTTTGGCAATCATTCCAGAACTGTTGATATCAGTCTGTCATCTTTAATTCCGGTAAAACTCTTGCACATTGCTATTGCTGCTCTAGATCTTCTTGTATGTTATTCACATAAGTACAATCCCTTGGTTTTGTTCCCTAATTATATATTTAACTCTTATTAATATATATTTTTTTCTTTCTAAAGTATTTTATTTAGTTCTTTTCTTTCATGTGTGTAAATACTATCTTGATAGATACAGATAAGCCTTTAATAACTTGTATAAACATATAAATGTTTTCTTTCAGGAGACAAGCAAGCCTTATTTTTTCCTTCTGAAAGGAATATTAACATCTGGAGGTGTGAGAAACCCCCTTCTGGAATTAATCACTTAGAAAATGGATAAGCTATTCATCTCTTTGGAATTATATGCAGGGGTGACAACAATACAATAAAGTTATTTCCATGAACTGATTGTTTATTTTCAATGAGAAATAAATGTCCTGAGCATCTCAGAAGTCAACGTGTTACTATAGCAGTACTCATGTCACCCGTACTGATTTTCTCCATACCGGTGTATTTCTTCTATTAAATTTTAAAAGGTATGCAAGGCTTAGTTTTTCCCGAAGTATTCGAGGTTTGTGATTGAAGGATACAAGTGCTAGAAATTAAGTATGATTCAGAAATTGCTCTTCTTAAGTTTAAAATTTATCTCTATCTGTAAACAAATACAAATATTTTCAAGAGATAACGTTTGATACCTTAACTTGACCAAAGCCTCACTGTCAAATCTTTGTCCACTGGTTTATGAAACATCTCACAGAACAACTTTAATTACACAGTAATAATCGATTCTGCATGCACTTCTGACCACCTCTCTATGAGAAATGCACTGATTAATTGAAGAGAGTGTAGCCACAGAAGTTGTCAGTGGGCTAAGATGAATGACTTAAGACAAGAAGAAATTAAAAGAAAGTGAGTGCTCACATATTTGCTAAGAAACAGCAAAAAATGACAATGCCGTGACTGTTTCTCAAAGATGTTCATACTTAAGACAGAAGAAGAAAGCATCACATTAAAAAATACGTAGCAGAAAAACAAAATAATGAAATTAAAGGACGCAAGGTTGAGGTGAAGATTAGAAATTTTCTAGCCTGTGATCTGATCCATTTGGCTTTAATTGTGACAGGAAAAATATTTGTTGAAGGATTATTAAGTTCAAACTGAAGAAAACAGAATACATGAAATGACTGCATAAAGGCAGAAGATAAAATAGGCATAAAAAAGATTACTATTCAAAAAGTAAACACTGTCAATCTCTTAAATGAATTATATATATACTAGAGATGGAAAATGAATGAAGTAAAAGTGCATGTTAAGGTTGAATCAATTAAAAAACATAGTGTGCTTGGTTTCTCTTGAGATTACAAAGAGAAGGACAAGATTGTTCGCATCATGGCATTCAATATACAAAAATCTCCATTGACTGTAATTTAATCACCTATAAAACTTCTTAGTGCCACAGTGACTCAGTGTGCCTTTCTTCCAGAACTGTTTTACCCTGAAAGCTTTTAGTTGCTTTTCTTCTTAGCCTGAATGCTCACTTGCCAATGACAGTTAATTTGTCATGCCTGCTCAGAAGTGCCTCTTTGAAGGAACAGGTACTTCACTTCAGGTTAGAGCTTGGATGTGACTCATATGCATGATCTAAGTGCACTGAGAAACCCCAAAACATAAATGTGATTTGCCACTGTCAAGTTTGTGCATAAAC
Organism: Cyrtonyx montezumae; assembly: GCF_038088225.1. NCBI lineage: Eukaryota > Metazoa > Chordata > Aves > Galliformes > Odontophoridae > Cyrtonyx > Cyrtonyx montezumae. Next base: position 9,090,852 of record NW_027072034.1, on the reverse strand, counting down.
TTCTTGTCTCATTTGATAGCTGTGATGTAGCTTAAGCATAAAATAAGAATTTGTAAGCTTGTTTTTCTGACCCTGTCAGACTGGAAGACTTTGAACTTGCATCTCCTAGGACACTGCTGTGACAAGCAGTCTGTGCAGTCCTCAGCCTATATTTTTGAGCCTAGGTTTGGAAGACAGTGTAATGAAGTTAGAAATGATGCAGGTTAACTATATAGAGCAGTTAAGGCTCATACGTACGGATTGGGATGAAGCGTATAGAGGTTGTGAGAGAGATGATAAGCTCAGATGTTATTTCCAAATTTTTCTTTTTTATTTTTCATACAGAAACATCACTACATCATCAAATCTTATCCTCTTGAGCAGATGAGAAATGTGTCTGACTTAGGCGAATATACTGAACATTTTCCATTGGTTCTTATCCAGAAATTAAAATTTGAATCTTCACTGATTCTGTAGGGAATGTGATCACTCCTATTCTATCAAATACCTAAAATTTTGCTACCGTGCTGTTTAAATAATTTATCCAAAGTAGAATATCTGTACCACTACGTGCAGTGGTATTTCATTAATTATAAAAACTGAAGTATATAAACATGCATAAATATTCATTTATAGAATCTTAGAATCAACAAGGTTGGAAAAGACCTAGAAGACCTCGTCCAAATGTCCACCTATTCCTATAGTTCTCACTAAAATATTTAGTAAATATACCATAATTTGCTGAAAGTTTTTCCATACAGGACTTGATCTATGAAGAAATTTGGATGAAAGTCTAGATCCAGCTCATAATACAGTATGTTACAAATAGCATATAACATATAAAATTTGCTTTCATCAAAGAGAAAATAAATTCAACTTTCTGAAACATGGAGGAACTGTTCACGATTAAAAAAATAAGTAAAGGAACTCTACAACTGAGGAGAATAAAAACTTCAAGACGTATGTAGTAGAGAAATAGAATAGAAAAATAGAAAAATAGTTTCTTCCTTTACCCCATTCTTTTTTTTTTTTGAACTCTAATTAATTTTTGTTTCTTGACATCTGTGAAAGGATTGGTTGTGTTTGTTTGTTTGTTTCCTAAATGCATCAGAATAGAGATGGCCAGCAGGGTGAAGGAGATGATTGTCCCTCTGTACCCTGGCCTTATTAGGCTCCATCTGCAATAATGTATTCAGGTTTGGGGCCCCAGCACAGGATATATGTGGATCTTTTGCAGATGTTCTAGAGGAGAGCAACAAGGATGAAACAAGGGCTGAAGCACCTCTCCTATAAAGACAGCCTGGACAAGGGAAGGCTGCAGGGAAATCTCATTGTTGCCTTCCATTATTTATAGGAAGTTTATAAATGTGAGGGAAATCAACTTTTTTTTTTAATGTGTAGATAGTGTTTGGACAAGGGGAATGGTTTTAAACTGAAGGAGGGAAGATTTAGATAAGATGTCTTGGGGAAGTTTTTTTTTACTGAGTGGTGAGATACTGGAACAGGTAGCCCAGAGAGGTCATAGATGCTCTAGAAATGTTCAAGGTTAAATTGAATAAGGTCCTGGGCAATCTGATCTAGTACTTGATTTAGTGGTTGTCAAACCTGCCTGTATCAGGGGGATTGGAACTTGATGAACCTTGAGTTCCCTTCCAACTTAAGCCATTCTGTATTTCTATGATATTAAATGGTAGTCTATTGCACCAAGGGATATTTAGATCAGGAAGCATTTCTTCATTGTACGTGTGATTAGGGATTGGAATGGGTTTTACAGGGAAGTAGTGCATTTGCCATCCCTGATGTTAAAATGCCTCCTCAGTCATGAAACCGAGCCAAAGTAGCCTGTAAACTGTTGACAATAGGTATCCTAACTCCACAATTCATAGAACTACACAATTCCTCTAAACTGGTGTCCATCTTTTCCTTGAATTCTTTTTCATGTATCTGTCATATTAGACTAAGTACCAGAAGTTTTTCAGAAGGATGAATTATATATAAAAATATATAACTCATTATTGAAAACAGAGATGATTTTATTGAGTGAAGAGTGACATAAATCAATGGAATTATGTAAATAGTGAATATTAATTAAATATCATAGACAGGAAATGTTAAACAATACTTTTGAAAGTGATCACCTCATTTATGTAATACACATGTGTAGGTCTTTTTAATTTAATATTCATTACCTGGTTGCTACTGTTGTTTCATAAAGGTTTGTACAGAATCTAGAAGGTCATTCCACTGACACAGTTTTGACTGGCCTCAAGCTGACGATTATTTTGTAGGTTCTGTTTAATTCTCTCTTGTTTTCAAGAAAGTCATGTGTGCCTGAAGATGATGTTTAATGTTTGTTATTTCTGGATGAATGAACTTAATTATCTCTAAAAATCATTTCATCAACAGATGTCTCCTCCTTGTTCCTTTGCACAAAGTATTTTCTTCATTTGCAACTTTTTTTTTTTCTCCCTGAGTCCTAGTGCTCCCTCTCTTCTTATATCTGATAGATTTCTCCTCCAGGGCAAAGCTCTATCTCAAAACCAAAATATGTAGCTGTTTAAAATGCACCATAAGAGCTCTGGAAACATTCCCTGGTGCATGTTTGAACATATCCACGATATCTGTCCAGACAGTTTTAAAGAAATAAATTTAAAATAAAATAAAATAAAATAAATTGTAATTGTAACTTGTGCTTCAAAATACCAAGCAGCACTATTAGCACAGCTTTACAGTTAAGAGATCAAAAATGCTCAGGATTCAAAAATCATGAGGTAAACAAAGAGGGAGTTATCCTTCTAAGGTTAATGCCACAGTTAATAGCAGTTCTATTTTCTGGTAAATCTCCATGGTTGTGTGCAAAACAAGTTATAAATGTTAGATTTCAAAGACAAATAGCATTGCATTTGTAGTTTGTAACTTTTATACTGTCATAACTTAGAAGAGATGATACTGCAATATTTTAATTTATTGTTATTATATCACCTGTGAAAGAAGTAGTATTACATAAGTATATTTAATAGTGTGCAACAAAGTATTGTCAGCTATGATAGGTGGAAAGAAAGAAAGAAAGAAAGAAAGAAAGAAAGAAAGAAAGAAAGAAAGAAAGAAAGAAAGAAAGAAAGAAAGAAAGAAAGAAAGAAAGAAAGAAAGAAAGAAAGAAAGAAAGAAAGAAAGAAAGAAAGAAAGAAAGAAAGAAAGAAAGAAAGAAGAAGAAAAAAAGAAAGAAAGAAAAAGAAGAAAGAGAGAAGAGAAAGAAGAGAAAGAAAGAGAGAAAGAAAGAAGGAAAGAAAGAAGGAAAGAAGGAAAGAAGGAAAGAAGGAAAGAAGGAAAGAAGGAAAGAAGGAAAGAAGGAAAGAAGGAAAGAAGGAAAGAAGGAAAGAAAGAAAGAAAGAAAGAAAGAAAGAAAGAAAGAAAGAAAGAAAGAAAGAAAGAAAAGAAAGAAAGAAAGAAAGAAAGAAAGAAAGAAAGAAAGAAAGAAAGAAAGAAAGAAAGAAAGAAAGAAAGAAAGAAAGAAAGAAAGAAAGAAAGAAAGAAAGAAAGAAAGAAAGAAAGAAGGAAAGAAGGAAAGAAGGAAAGAAGGAAAGAAGGAAAGAAGGAAAGAAGGAAAGAAGGAAAGAAAGAAGAAAGAAAGAAAGAAAGAAAGAAAGAAAGAAAGAAAGAAAGAAAGAAAGAAAGAAAGAAAGAAAGAAAGAAAGAAAGAAAGAAAGAAAGAAAGAAAGAAAGAAAGAAAGAAAGAAAGAAAGAAAGAAAGAAAGAAAGAAAGAAAGAAAGAAAGAAAGAGAGAAAAAGAAGGATGGAAGGAAGGAAGGGAGGGAGGGAGGGAGGAATTCGGAAGGAAGGAAGGAAGGAAGGAAGGAAGGAAGGAAGGAAGGAAGGAAGGAAGGGAGGGAGGGAGGGAGGAATTGGAAGGAATTCGGAAGGAATTCGGAAGGAAGGAAGGAAGGAAGGAAGGAAGGAAGGAAGGAAGGAAGGAAGGAAGGAAGGAAGGAAGGAAGGAAGGAAGGAAGGAAGGAAGGAATTCGGAAGGAATTCGGAAGGAAGGAAGGAAGGAATTCGGAAGGAATTCGGAAGGAAGGAAGGAAGGAAGGAAGGAAGGAAGGAAGGAAGGAAGGAAGGAAGGAAGGAAGGAAGGAAGGAAGGAAGGAAGGAAGGAAGGAAGGAAGGAAGGAAGGAAGGAAGGAAGGAAGGAAGGAAGGAAGGAAGGAAGGAAGGAAGGAAGGAAGGAAGGAAGGAAGGAAGGAAGGAAGGAAGGAATTCGGAAGGAAGGAAGGAAGGAATTCGGAAGGAAGGAAGGAAGGAATTCGGAAGGAAGGAAGGAATTCGGAAGGAATTCGGAAGGAAGGAAGGAAGGAATTCGGAAGGAATTCGGAAGGAATTCGGAAGGAATTCGGAAGGAATTCGGAAGGAAGGAAGGAAGGAAGGAAGGAAGGAAGGAAGGAAGGAAGGAAGGAAGGAAGGAAGGAAGGAAGGAAGGAAGGAAGGAAGGAAGGAAGGAAGGAAGGAAGGAAGGAAGGAAGGAAGGAAGGAAGGAAGGAAGGAAGGAAGGAAGGAAGGAAGGAAGGAAGGAAAGAAGGAAGGGAGGGAGGGAGGGAGGGAGGGAGGGAGGGAGGGAGGGAGGGAGGGAGGGAGGGAGGGAGGACAGATTCTGCACAGGGCTGAGACAAGGCCACTTAGGTCAAAGGAAAACCAGGAAAATAACATTACCTATGTTGTAGTTCTCCAATTTGAGACAATTAGTCTTATGTTTCTGGCAAACTTTAAAGCCACATTCATGAACTAGTTTAAAAGACAAATCACTTATATTTCTCAAAATTGATTTCTTATGAAAATTTGTTTATTCACATAAATGCCCCACCATCAAGGTCTCTTAAAGAAATAGAGACAACAGCATATCACAGAATTAGCACAATTTTTGACAGAAATTCCTAAAAGGTATTTCCAGCACCATGATCAAGGCAAATCCTCTTTTTTTGTTTGTTTGTTTTTGTTTTTAAATATAATGCAATTTATCCATTTCTTTAAATTTGTATAAGATTACATATAGTCGTCATAGTGAGAACTTCGGATAATTTATTTTAATATATATAGACTGCATTTTTGGGGTGTGAATCCTAAGCCACAGTACATACTACAAAAGAGAATATTTTCACATACCTTCCCATTTTAGTATTAGCACTACTTATTACTGTGTTATTACTGATGATGCCTAAAAGTATTTGCCATGGATCAAGACTTGTTTTCATGTGGTATAAGCACATAGCAAGGCAATTGTCCTTTCTTTACATCAGTGACATTGTGAATACAAGAAAGTAGCATATAATAGTTGTTGCAAGGGTTGTATTTTGTACAATAAAATACAAGATGCCCTAGAATGAATGGTTTCGTATGAGTTAGTCTCCCATTAGAGTCAGTGAAGAGAAATAAATGCTTTAAAAGTTCAGATCAAATTTGGAGAGCAAAATCAAGGAAAAAAAAAGTACAATATGTGTATGAGTATTTCTCATTTCATTTAGTACAAAAAGGTGCCAGGGATACTAACTCCAACAGAGAATTCTATAGTATAGACTGTGTAAGTTACATGAAATAAGACTTAAAAATAATGAAAGAACATTGAGGGTGTTTCTGCAACCAGAAAATGGATAAGAAAAGAAATATTATCCTGCTGTGTCGTTACACCTGTATCTTTTAATATGTTATATCATGGCTTTTTTTTTTTAATATAAAACAACTGTGTCATAATCAAAATACTAATCTGAGAGCTGGACTATTCCATAATTTTGCTAGAATAATCATGTTGGAGCAAAGTGCATGAGGTGTTAAATGGATGTTATTCATGGAGAAATTGTGCAAATTTGCGAACAGAAAGAAGTGTTCATTTTTGGTAAACAAATTTTGTATGCAAGCATTTTGCTAAGATGGTTGAGGTTACATATCTGTTGTGATAGGTGGCAGAATATTCATTGGAGACAATTAAGACCTTATTTACAGGGTCTCCACATTCCCAAAACATGATCTATATTTTACAAGTCAGTTTGAAAGATGGTCTGCTTAACCATGAATGTTTGCTTAAACATGTATGTTATGTCTTAAGAAGCAAAAGTTATCGTCAAATATCAGATCCAATATTTACTGTTTATTGAAACATCAGTGTGACACCGATCTTCAGAACATCCAAAATAAAATAGATATAAATGATTAACTCTTTCCCTGGTAACATGCTTGATAATAATGATAATAATAATAACAGTCATTTGAGTCAGATTTTGTATTATTTGCTAGTAATAGAATCATTCTATATGTTTATTTGAGGTTTTTACCTGTGTTTACCTGTACAGGCTTTGAAAAAATGAGGTTTGACTGTATGGGCTGCTTCAAATGTAATGTGTCCTACATCATTCTGTTGACATGTGATGTCAGAGATGGATGTTGGTGGTATGGCAGTAGAAGTTAAACCTTCCCCCCAGTATTTTATTACATTTTGTTGCTGTGTGACAGATGGCAGCAGAGGGGCAGTCTAACAAAATGGTGTCTGAAAGAGAAGTGGTTACGAAGCAAAGTTGTGTCAGTGAAATCCTCCATGTGGAAAAAATTGTACTCATTGATAATAATTGATACTTGCTGAATATTTATGGAGACTAAATGGTGGATGTGAGCAGATTGAAGCAGTAGGTGGTGTGTTTCAGCAGTAGGTGGTGTGTTTCAGCAGTAGGTGAAAAGTGCCCACCAGGGGTCTGTCTTGTGATCAGTACTCTCTAACATCTTTATTGAAGACATAGATGATGGAATCTAGTGTACCCTCAGTAAGTTTGCTGATGGCACAAAGCTGAGTGATGCAGTTGATACTGCAGACGGAAGAGATTTCATCCAGAGGGACCATGATAAACTCAAAAGGTGGGCCCATGTGAACATAGTGATGTTCAACAAAGCCAAGTGCAAAGTGTTGCACTTGAGTCAGGGCAATTACAGATATGTGTATGGACTGAGAGAACTGACATAGAGCAGAACTGCCGAGGAGGATTTAGAAGACCTGGTAGATGAAAAATTTGAAATGAGCCAGCAGTGTGTGCATGCAGCCTGGAAGGCCTTCCTGTATGCATGTGGAACGGGGCAGACTGTTGGATCAGAGGGTGGAGAAGAGACCCATGGAAAAGGATCTGTCTGTTCTGATTGACAGAACGTTTAATACGAGTCAGCAATTTGCCCTGGCAGCCAAAAGAACCAAGTCCTTGGTTGTATGAGGCACAGATGTGGTAGTCACTTGAGGGAAGTAATTGTCCCCCTTTCCTCTGTGCTTGTGTAGACTCATCTCGAGCACTGCATGTAGTTTTGAGAACCACAATTTATGGACAAGAAACTATTAAACAGAGTTCAAAACAGATCTTCAAGGATGATAAAGAGTCTGGAGGGAAAGGCATAAGACGAGTGGATAAGGTTACTTGGTTTATTTGGCCCAGAGTAGAGAATACTGAGGGGAAGCCTCATGGTGGCCTTCAGCTTCTTCATAAGGGGAGTAGAGAGGCAGGTATTGATCTCTCTGTCGACAGTGATGGAAGCTGATGGAATAGCATGGAGCTGCATCACAGTGATGTCATGTTGAGAGCTAGAAAAATATTTTCTGCTGAAAGCATGGTGAGGCAGTGGCAAATACTCCCCAAGGCAGTGGTCATGACCCCTGGCTGCTTGAGTTCAAGCAGCGTTTGTACAGTGTTCTCAGACATACAGTTTGATTTTCGGTTTGTCTCTGTGGAGCTTGTGGATACCCTTCCAACTCATGATATGCTATGATTCTGTGATTCTATAAAATATAGGTGTTATTCCAAGGAACATAAGAAGGAGTAGATATTAGAAGGATATTATAGAAGGATAATTAGTCTAGGCAGTCTTGTATTTACAAAAGCTGGTGGCCAGGAAGTGAGGAGCTGCAGCTTAAAGAAAGAAAGGATAAAAGACGTTATGTATTATTCTAGTCAGAACAGTAACTTCTGTAGAAACATCAAATACTCAATGAGACCTTAGACCAGAATTTTTCAGCTTTGAAATAATTTCTTATTTCATTACAGTGGAAGAAATAAGGACTCCACTAAATCATTTCTGAAGGCGACAAAATCTAGTTTACGGAAAACTGTGCAACACTTTATTAGTAACTGCACTGTTAACAGCTGTAGGTTTACAGTGCTAGAAACCTAGTGGCTATGAGATCATTCTGTGTTTCTAATATTTACAAAGTTACACCTACGTTATTGCACTCAATTTTCTTGGAGTAATCTCTGATTTAACCTTGTTTATCTAGGCTTTGTCTCTTTAATTCTCCTAGCACTTCTGTCTGTTAATTTTGTCTAGGCATGGTAGTTGTGAATATGTCTTCAGCATTTTTTTATATTAGTTTACATACATATCGTATTTACTTCACAGAAGTACTAATGAATTATACTTAAAAAAAATAATTGAGAATCAAGTCCAATTGGTTTCATTTATACCTGCATAATGAATATACCACACAAAGGGTGAGGAGTTTGAACAGATGAGAAAATGCTTGCCAAGTTTTATTAGGATGCAAAATAAAATACTTTCTTCCCTCCTGTTCTTTCTTTTCCAGCTGTACATATAAACCTCTACTCTGCCATAGTGGGGTCTCACCTAGAGTATTGTGTCCAGTTCTGGCCTCCCCAGTACAAAGACAAGAAGCTCCTCAAAAGAGTTCAGTAGAGGGCTACAAAGACAACAAAAGGTGTGGAACAACTACCTTATAAAGAAAGGCTGAGAGACCTGGGTCTGCTCAGCCTTGAAAAAAGAAGACTCAGAGGGGGAGGCAAAGGGACAAGGCTGGACTCTTTTCAGTCTCGTGTGGTGATAGGACGAGGGGAAATGATCACAAACTGATGCATAGGAAGTTCCACACAAATGTGTAGGGGTGTTGGAGCACTGGAACAGGTTGGCCAGAGAGGTTGTGGAGTCTCTTTCTCTGGAGCTGTTCAAGACCTGCCTGTGCAACCTGGTCTAGGGAGCCTGCTTTGGCAAGGGGGTTGGACTCGATGATATTTAGAGGTCCTTTCCAATCCTTACAATTCTGAGATTCTGTGAATATGTGATTAAGAATTTTTTCCTTGCTTTTCTGTATTATCAAAATAAGGAAAAAAGAGAAGAAACAATCTTTTATGGCAGGCATATTAGATAGCAAAAAAAGTGAAGTAGGTCTTACACTGGTGTAGATTGTGCACTGGCTTGAAAAAACTTTGGTCCTCATTCTGACTCATTTTTGGAATTAAGAGCATTATCACCAGTTGTATAATTGAAACAATTTGTTCCAGGGTCCTTAGCCAGTAGTGTTCCAGAAATAAGACAAATTACACAGAAATTCTCCCAATACATTTGTTAGAACAATGTAATACATGCCCAAGTGCACTGGTAGCAACAAAGCACTGATGATATTACTAAAACACTTAATTAAATTGTTGCTCATGCAGTAAATACAACATCAGACTCCCAGGCCTGTCCTACTGTGGTGAGGGACATTAAAGCTACACAGCTAACAATGGAAACAAGGACATGCTTCAGGCATAGTGAAGAAACCTGAAAAAAAAACCTCAATGAAATGTGGAAACAAAAGCAACTCATGACATATAATGCAGTAAAAGATGTTTCATCAAAAGCCATTTTACTTTCCTGTTATGTGAGTGAAATTCCTAACAAAATTTTCTACAGAGGAAATGAATTTATCAAGAATTACATAGGTTGATCCAAAAGTTGGGTCTTTTATTTCCATTTAAATTATTACGTGTACAAAGAACACAATAACACTATTTGATAGAGCAAATTTTCAACAATAAAACAGTTTTTTCAACATCCACTTTTCAACATCCACTTTTCAACATCCACAACATCCATTATCTGTGCATTTCAGTTAGTGATGAACAAGAACCTGCATGGTATACTAGTAAAAATCTGTACGAACAGAGGTGATCCATTGGTGCTGTGGCCACTGCTGAAACACACCACTCACCATCTCACTGTGTTAACATCCACTGCTTTGTCTCCATAAGTTTCAGTAAATGTCAGTGAATGTAATTTTTTCCACATGGAATTACATACCTTTGTTTCTGCTGCGGTTTTATGATTTTTTGTTATTGGTATTCCACATCATAACATCATGTAGTGCACCAGGAGTTAAACAGTTAATGCTCCAGTTCTGTTGTTCATCAACAGTTCCAGGTATACCTGTCTCAAAAGAGAAAAACTACGTACTCCAGAGGACTTTGTGTTACTTTGCATTTTTCCATTCAGAGGGATAGATAAAACTGTTGGAAAGTCACAAGATCCTTCTCTTTTCCCTCTCTGCTTGGCTCAGCAGTGTGTGTGCTCCTAGCTGTTTCACCTTCATCATTAGAGTAAGGCCACTCTCTCTCATTTCATTTGAGTTATTAGCTTCAATTCAAATTATATTTTATTATATTGTGTTATTTTGCATTCTGATGTCGTAATTAGTAAATTAGCTTTCCTGCTCAGATTGTTATTGCTGTTCTCTTTTTATGCCTATTTCTCTACCTTTTCCCTTTTTTGCTTTTCCCCTTCCCAGGGCATGGGTCTGTGGGTCACACTGCCTCATTTGTCACAGAACTGGGCTGAACTGGCCTGTAAACTGTTGACAGTTTTGTATGCACTTCCATGTCAGAAGATGTTTTGTCAGACTGCCCCTCTGCTGCCATCTGTCATACAGCAACAAAATGTGATGTAATATTGGCAGGAAGGTTCAGCCTCTACTGCTACACAGTCACCGTCTGCCTCTGATGTCCTGGGCCAAGATAATAACACAGGAGTCATTACTATTGGAGCAGCCCTCAAATATACTAAGGAGATTATAATTATAAGTAATAAAAGGAAAGAGACTAAGAACTAAGCCTCATTTGTTTGTTTGTTTGTTTTCCTCTAAAGAAAGACAGCCTGATGAGGCAGGGTGGTGAAGATGCTCTTTATGTGAGAGAGCAGCTAGAAGTGAAAGTTGGGGGCAGATTGGGATGTAGTGATCAGGGGATGGCGGAATTCAGGATTTTGATTGGAAGAAGCAAACCAAAAAGTAGGATTGTTACCCTGGATTTCAGGAGAGCCAACTTTGATCTCTTCCAAGACCTTGAAGTGTTAGAAGGTAAAGAGGTCTGTGAGAGCTGGTTGGCATTTGAACAGTGCTTCTTCTAAGCTCAGGATCAGTGCATCCCTGTGAGTAAGAAATCAGGCAAGGGTGGCAGGAGATCTGTGTGGATGAGCAAGGAGCTCATGCATAAACTCAAAGGGAAGAGAAAGGTCCATGAAATGTGGAAAAAGGGTCTGACCACTTGGGAAGAATATAGGAATGTTTCCATGGCCTTCAGGGATGTGATGAGCAAGGCCAAAGCCAACCTGGAATTTGATCTGGCAAAGCAGATAAAGGGTAATAAGAAAGGGTTCTTCACATATGTTAACAGTAAAAGGAAGAATAGTGAAAATGTGGGTCCCCTATTAGATTAGGGGAGTGTTCTGGTAATGGGGGGATACTGAGAAGATGGAGATGCTGAACATCTTCTTTGCTTCTGTCTTCACCATGGGAACTCCCCCTTGGGACTCCTGGACTATAGGGGTAAGTGAGAAGGTCTGGGGAATGGAAGGCTTCCCTCTGGTGAGAGAATGATTGTAATTATCATTATCTTTGAAACTGCTACCAGTCTATTAAGTATGAAGTTAAAAACTAGTTTAAAAACTCATCGGAAAGGGACAGACAAGTAGATGTATATGCACATCTGTATGTAAATTACACAAGCTGAATTATAATTTGATAAGCCTCAGTATCCTAAAGATCCATCAAAAGAAGAAAATCTCAGAGTGACTTTTAATAAATGCTAAGGATCTACTGATATAGCTTGTACAGTTCTTATAGTAAACATTTAAAAATGACACTTTGTTTAAAATATACCTGAACATTTACATTTTGACAGTTTCCCCTTAAATGAAAATGCCAATAAGGAAATTTGTTTTCTTAAATGACTTTATTTTTTGTATATTGTATGTCTCATCACAGAGAATTATCTTGGAAAGACCTTAATTTAGAAATAGCATCATTCTAAATCTTCTAGTGTTTGTAATATCTCTAACAAGATTGATAGATGAAAACATAATGAATAGCATTTCTGAACACAACATACAATCTTTTATAACAACATTGTTTTACATTTTATTTTGTTATTATTTCTAGTTGGTTTTTTATGCTTACAAGTCTTAAGCTTTTATAACTAATCTCTCAACATCAAAATCGTATGGTATTTTACTCTCTGAGAAACTGCAGTGAATATTCATCTGATATATTACAAAGTAGCTCCAGATAAAAGGGCAAAGTTGCATTTATGCTCCTTTAGAGCTCCTATCTTCTGTAGAAAGTCTGGAACTGCTTCATGGAGATCTCTACGGGTTGATTTAAGTGTTCTCTCTGAGGAATTTCAAATATATTTTTCTTCAAATAGGAAAATTCACTATTTCCATGGCACTTTCCCCATGAGACCAAGGTGCCAACAGTCACACATAAGACACTATAATTTGTTTACATGTGAGGTACTATATCACTACTGCAGAGATTAATCCTTTTTTATTTTCCAGTAACACTAACACTTAAAATGATCTTAAAAACAGTACAAAATAAAACTAACAAAAACAGATTTAAAAACATCTTTTAGATACAGAAAGTAAAAATTCATGTTTTGCATTCATGAAGGATTTTTATTTGATAACGCGCATGGCAATCACTTTTCTACAAATACTAAAACTACTCAATGATAGGAAAATTAAAAAATAAATAAATGACTGGCACTTTCATTTACATTTACAAAGGAAACTGCGTCCCAATAAGTAGAATATTTCCATTACTTATAAAAGGTGATAGATTTTGTAAGGATCTGCCAATCCTCAGGATGCTCAGAACTTGTCAGAACTAGTCTTGGTTGAACTAGTTTTAGCCTTTTTAACAATTCCTTACTGGTTAGATAATCCCTGGTTTGCTTTCCCTTAGCAGTTTATTGATCAGGCTGAGAGAGGTCTGTCTGATGTGCGTGGAAAATAATATCTGAAAATTTTAGTAGGCTAGGAACAGTGAAGGGAGCAAGCTAAGATTCAGTTTAGCTCAGAGTCAAAAATGTAGCATTCTAACCTGTTACACAAGAAGAATGGTAAAGGATAAATGGCATTTTTTTAAAGTACCTTTAGAAGTTTGGGATTCTTTTTGTAGCTATAAAGAGTATGTGATACTGATGTGGTGTGTAATGGGTCTATTCATCCACAGATTTCATGTATTTTATACAACTTCAATTACAGTGACAAGAAACTTGATCAAATCAGGCTTGGAAATAAGTGCATGCATTTTCCTGTATAGAGTATGCTTTCCTGAATGTTTCTCTACTTTCTGGAGATGGGAGTAAGCAGGTGTGCTTAGAGCACATACAATCTCTGCTAACCAACAGTTCAATACTTCATTTATCAGAGGAAAATAAAAACATAGATAGGTCTGGAAGAAGAGTGAAGAAGAAGCTGAGATTGGTAATTTGCTTCATATAAAAACCTGCTTTGCAGTTTAAAATCTTTACATTTACAGAAAGTGCTGTTAAGTGAGCAGAACAGAACCTTTAAATTATGATCAATGCTACTTTAAAATTTTTAACACATTGTTGTGTACATCAGCAGACCAAACTGATATAACAGACTCACCATACAGACAGAAGAAATTGAATGAGCTACATTTCTGAGATATTTTATATTTCTCATGAGAGTGAATAATCTCAGTTGGTGTTAAGTATTTATTAAGACTAAGACCTCAATATTTATTCGAGGTTATTTTATTACTGAAGAACATCACTGTTCTACTCTAAATAAGAACTGGTAAAACAGAGTTAAAAGATTCTTCAGTTAAATGATTCTTCAAAGGTAGATGACTTCTTGGAGTCTTAGTCTTTGGAGAATCATATTTAATCTAAAATACATTCTCCACTATAATTCCAGATGGAAGCATTCTTCCTCAACTTGTTTCCTGACTTCTTTTTCTGAATCTCAGTTTCTGCTGCAGAGCATCAGGGAAATTGTCCTTTTACAGTTTTAAATAGCTTACCTGTTTTCTAGATATCATTTAAAAAGTTTTACTTGTCTGGGAAAGGCAAAAGAAGCCATTTTGAACAAATGTGTCAATTATTAGGGTGCTGACAGCAACATGCAAACATGGTGTAGTGAAAAACTTTTATTTTCATCTGTTCCTCCTTAAGATGGCCAACAGGAACTCATTACTGGAACTTCTCACATGATGCTATAAAAATTGTTTCTCCTATACAATTTGTTGAGGTTTTAATAACACTTTAAAACAGAGAAAAAGATGTATGAAAATTTAATTGCATAAGCTCTTATTTTACTCAGTGTAACATCACTATATTGCAAGGGTTTTGTGACACAGAGTTACAAAGTGCATGCGTTGTTATGGGTTTTCTGAAGGGATGGAAATATATTTCATAGATATAGCCAAAATACATGAGCCAGATGGTGCGTGTTTTGCTACAGCCAGTCTCATTACTGAATTTTTATTTAAAAGCCCTGGAAATTTTAAACAAACAAGTTTACAAAACATAACTGAGCTGAGGTCAGGCATCTCAAAAAATGGGTCAGTAAGATGTTAGCATACAGTTTTTTTTTAAATGAGAGCTTGGATTCAAGGCCATGTCAAGGATAGAATTTAGATTGCCAATGTTTGAGAAACTGCTGTCAAATCAGCTTAACCACAGTGTCTAGAATCTCAAAAAGAGTTTTTATTGTCCTGAAGCTATTCTGGATTAAATTTTTATTATTATGGATATTTGTGCTTCGATTTTTTATGTTTCTGAAAACAGAAGCTGAAGAGAGACTCCAGTCAACTTTGGACTAATCCCAAATCATAAATCAATGGAAATGTTTCAGCTTAAGAAATAAAATAGGAAATTTATTTTGTATGTTTCATTTCATGTATTGTCTTTAAGATTTTTCAGAAATCTCTTCTAGTATGAAGCTATCTGTCTTTTTCTTCAGTCATACTAATCCTTTAATATCTGAGTATGTCTGAGAATGTTGTTTTTAGTGCACTTTCCTCAAAAATAGAAAGTCCAGAAAATAACATTTTATCTGATTTGTGTAAAAAAGTTTTGTACTTAATCTAAAAATCAGTTGTGACTTGTGAAATATGATATTGATGTTACTAGGACTTATCAAAATATTTAAAATATACATTTAAAAATATATACTTAAACTACAGTTAAATTATTTTTCTCAAATGAGATTTTGAGATAAGCAGTCACTGCACTGCAAAAAAAAAAAAAAAATTAAATAAATCCATGCCACAGAAACAACTGAAACATTTTTTGAAGCAGTAAGTTGATCAATAGTGTATAGAAATACAGTTTGTATTAAACTAAGTCTGGTTAACACAGTGCTGTGCAACTTATCCCAGAATCCTTAGCACAAGTTGGCAATTTCTCTCTCTAACATTAATCTAACATATATTGATAAAGATTCAAAGCCTTTTAAGAAGCAATTTAGACGGACACTTTAAGGAGCACTTCAAAAAGTCTTTCCAAGTCCAGTCTCTAATAAGTCATCCCCTTTGGGACAAACAGCTGACACTATACTGTAGGCATATGCAAGCAATGGTGTTCAATTCAAGGATAACTGAATTAAATATTACGTTAGACTAGATATTCTGCTGATTCCTTCTGGCCTAATAATGAGATGGTGGATGTTCTGTAATGTTTGAATTTCACTCCCGGTTACAAAAACACATTCTGTAAGTGTTCTGTAGCAGATAGTGAAATTTTTTTCCCTATTTTTTAAGAAAATCTTTATACTTAATAAAATTAAAATTTATAAGTAAAATAATATAAAGTGTGAAAACAATTAAGAATGTTCCTATATTTCCTGTTAAATGATTCTGTGTTGGTTTTTTTTTAGTAGATTTTGAACAACAAGAAAGTTAGCATATTCCACAATTGCATAAACAGCAAAACAAATTAATGCCTCTGAACTTTGTAACATATTCTTTGCAAGAGGAAAACCAATCATAGTATATGATGAATTATTTTGTGAGATATGATAGATAAATCTGGGCAAACAGCTAAAGACTTGACTTGAATAATAATAGCAGATAGGTAGACAATTAAGACATGTTACTCAGATCCCAAAATTCAATAAGCAAACATCAGTAATGTGTAAATCATATGTGGGAGATGCAAAGTTTCAAATATTTTATAAAATTCTGTTATTCTGAAGCAGCTGACGGGCATTTAAAATATGTAGTTTACTGTGATCATTATTATTCAAGTTTTTTTTCTATCAACCTTGCCCAGCAATCAGTTGTAAAAATGCAGTATATAGTTAATTCTGCTATGTAGCTCCTTAAACATGATGGTCATTGATTTTCTGTATTAGACTCTCTGTATTTATAATACATGTAATTTGGCATATCAGTTCTGTAGTAATTTGAGTCCTGTGTCAAATCTACAGACCACCCTGAATAGATTGTCATCTCAAAACCCTGTCAAAATTGTACTTAGAGCAGGAAAATTTGGCTGATTGGGACCCCAGGAATCCAAGATAAGCATATTCAGTAAAAACAATAAGTCAGCTCTTCAGTAACTACAAAAATAAAAACTGAATGCTACCGTAGTTAGTTACCTTTTCTTTTTTTCCTTTCCTTTATTTTGAAAGAAATTGATCTCCCTGAAAAACGTGTTATTCCACTAAATAATGAAACGTGGGGGGTGGGGTGGGGAAGAATGGAGCAACCTTAATGGAAGAAATAGTTGCTGGTCTGATTATGGATTGGGAAAAATTTCAAATTATTGCATGTTGAGCCAATAATCCAGATTATGAACAAATTTGTCTACAAATTAGTCGATATGGTAAAAAGCAAATGCATATGAGATTCTTAGGACAATCCACGTTTCACACTGTAAGCCATTGGACTACTAGGAGTGAGTCAGGCCTTTCTTTCTTTCTATCTTCCTCGCTTGCTTTCATGCTTTCCTGTTTTTCCTGCTTCCATTCAGGAAACCATTCTATTGCAGTCAGGAAGACAGTATGCTTCATTTTCAATATTGTTCTTATGAAATTCTAATTTTGATACAATGAAAACGTGAAAACCAACATGGAATCACAGCAGAGGGATGCAAATCAAAACACAAAAGTGTTTCTTTTTCCGTGGGGGAAAAAAATAGGTCCTTAGCCAATTTCAGCAATTATTTTATTCTCCAAATTGCGTATTACAATAACTATTTAAATTATTGATGCAATCTGTCTCATCATCCTGAAATTTTTATGACTCACAACATAAAAAATAGTTTACTAGAGAAATGTATTTTAAATTAAATCTGATTTCCACTGAACTGCTGAACATGGAAAGATACCTGGGAGAGACAGGACTCCATTCTTTTGTCCTAAAGATGACCTAAAGTGAAAAAAAAATGAATTAAGCTTCACACCTGTCTATTCCAAAAATCTATAAATTCCCAAGCATCTAGGCAATTTCAATCAGGAGAGGTATAAAATTATAATATTAAAGTCATTACAGTGCAATGAAAATGAAAACTAGATTGTCTGTGGAAGGCAAAATTAATCTTAGAGTGCTTGGTGTTATTAGAGTACTTTGTACACGCATAGCAGATACCTGTAAGCATCAGTATATATTTTGTGATATGTGGTTCAATTTCTGCTTACAGAGCATTGTTTGTCTTCCCAAGATTCTTTTAATATTTTTCACTTCAACTGTATTTTTATAATCAAAACATTCTTGGAAACTTTTGACATATTTGCATCACTACTCTATACAAAAAATCACAATACCCAGAATAACTTTCTTTGCCACTATAGTAAATATCTCAAATGCATAATAAGTGAATGCTTTCTAAAATGAATATTGTGGATTTGGTGAATTAAGCATAATAGGCATTGACATCATACATATTAACAGTTCCTTTGGAGCAGTTTCTTTGTAAAATGTCAATTCAGATAAAGAATAATATCTTTTGTACATGGTACCTAGCGAATGTAATGCTACATAGACAGAATAGTGTATGTGTAACAAAACTGATTATGAAAAAGCTATGTAAATTCATAGCAACTATTTTATTAACATTAACATTAATTTGCACTCATTTTCTTCGAACAGTGCAATACATTTTAAGGTGAAGCCACAAAGTGTTCCAGATGCTCACATTAACTCTTCCATCCATACTGATATCCTTAAACCCACTTCCATAAATGTTTCTCCAGCATAAAGACTAGTCAGTATCTGAAACTTCTTTAGACTGTACTCATAAATGTCAAATGACAGGCATAATCCTTGTCTTTCCACAAACCAGGCTGTTTTAATCAAATCAGTGCCATGAGACATTGGATTAATTCATTATTTGAATCACATCAGCTCCTAATCCACATAGTTTAAATGAGAATCATCCTCCTACCATTTGAATGGTCTATTAAAAAATGTATTGCAATGCTAGGTGATGAATGCATAGTTCAGACTGATTTCAGTTGTAAGCTATCACATGCAAAGATTTAGAACACTGGAGCTGCTCATCCCTTCTCTCCCCTTACATGCAGGATATGACAATCTGTTTTAGAATTAAAGGCATCCTGATTTCCTGAGAAGTAAGAAGAAATGAAAATGTTTATTCAAGAACTCAAAACAAATAATGTACAGCCACACATCAGAGATGATAGAAAGAAATTTAAAAATGTGCATATTTAAAATAAAACCTACTTCCAAATTCTTTTTTTCTCATTACAAAATACATGAATTGTTGATGCTTACACAAATCAATTATGCAAATTCCCTTGATTTGCAATTATAGACTATTTTCAAATCACACTTCCTTCTGTACTGCATCTAATTTTTGAGGTTCTGCTGATATCTTCCTCTCTTCAAAATTTGTTTTTTATTTATCTATTACATTTGATATCACCTCAAGTTTTGTACTATTGTAATCTCCTTAGAAATTCCTAGAGCCCTTTGTAAGCCTACATGTTATGTCTTAAACTTGACTGAACTATTAGGAAATAATTAGCCCATGAAAAACCATTGAAAAATATACAAAATATACAATTTTGTGTGTGTGTGTGTCTGGAAAAGCAAAATACTTATCTTGTTATGAAGCTTCTCCTCTGTTCACAGAGTTCTGCAGGAACGTGTGAATTGACAAGTATACCTGACTTAAATATGAAAATTGAGTTCGTGCTTACTATTAATATAAACTCCTCAATGAGTTCAAATGAAAAAGCTTTATCTCTACTGCAAAGTAAAAGAGGAACAGGGACCAGTCCCTGGATCAGAGCACATGCACCAATGACTGGTTTTCATCAACAATGCCTGGAGGATATTGTCACGGAGACAAGACAAACTAGATGCATTAGCACTTATTAGATTCTGTCTGTGTCTCCTCTGGATTCCAGCTCAAGTCCCCACATTCAGAAGACATTACTCTGAGTGTTTTTTCATGTAAAGTGTTTACTATGCTGTGAGAACACCACTGAAGTTCAACATAGTGGCTTTTTTTTTTAATGGTAGGAAATTTAAATTATGTGCTGCATGCAAAATCTACTGCTAGTTTGGAAGACTTTGATGCACTAAGGAAGTTAAATTCTGTTCCAATTATATTTCCTCCTGAAAATTTCCCCTGCAGTTACTCTCCCCTGATTGGTTCTTTGGCAGTGTTCCTGAGAATTCTTACTGACATGAGCAAAGCTTTGCAAGGCAATTAAGCTAACATTGGCTGAGTATCATGAGGGACTTTCTCAAAAGGAAAGGTACAGAAAATAATCGTGAATCTTCTTTGTTTTATAATGGGTTTGCAGAAGTTGAGCTCTGAAAGACATAAGAATTTTACCATGTATTCTTAAACAGTGATGTCCCACCTACCTGAGCAGATGAACATGACTCCTTAGAGAGTAGCTTCTTCAGAACAAATCTGTGGTAGATGCACTTTCCATATAATAGAGCTAGATAATTTTTTCCAGTATTGATTATCTTTAGGAATATGTGAGTGCTTAAACATCTCACTTTCCAGAGTAATTTACTGAGATTTACTAAATATTCAGACTCAGTTGAATGTCTTAGCCATTAAGCACTCTACTGATTGCTTTGTAGTAGTTGTTTCTGATCGACTTCTGCTTGAAGTATGGCACATTATAAACATAAATATCAGCTGAGCATATCAGTATTTATTTTCTCCCTCATTTTAGGCTAGTGTAATGGCGGCTGAACTGTAAAACGAAAGTAGAAATCTGTTCATGTAATCCCATCTGCATTGGAATATGTGTACTTAGCACTCCTAGCTATCTGAAGGACATCCAAACTACATTAGAGAAATTAGAGATGAGAGATTAGACCATGTAATCCTCTGATGATCAGTCCTTAATGTGTGAATAAAGTAAACAGGAAAACAGTTAAGATGCCCTGGCTATCTCCTTGCAGGCCTGCCGAATGTATATACATCTCTTGATTAGTTTTACTAAAAATTTCAACACATTATTGATTGTCTGCCTGCCAAATTAGGTGCAGTACATTTCATTCTCAATATCTTGACTCTAAAGCTGCCTTCTCTTCAGAATCAAAATCTTAAAGTGTCTTGTTTGCTTTCTGCAAAGTGACCATGAATTGACCCTTAATACTAAATTAAATGTGCTAACCTTACTCACAGTCAACTTTAAATAACAAAATGGTACAAAAAAGCAATTAACATAAATTAAAACATAAATTTTAAACAGCCAGCTCTTAAAAAATTCTAATCACTTACCTACTGACTCAAGATCTAATCCTGCTGCTGTTGAAGTTAGGTCATATATTATTTTAATTTCTTGCTAGTTCCTAGTTCTTATAGTAGCATACATTACTGCAGCATCTGAATGTCAATGAGGAAATAGTGAGCACTGTAACAACTGATCACCTATCCACATTTTTCCTCTGTTCTAAAAGCAATTAGAGATCAGCACAGCACTCTCTCTTTTTCTCTTCTTTAACTCCCATTCCTCATTTCTCTCTTAAATGCTATTTTTATTATACTAGAAAGGGTCCTATATTGTAGATTATTTTGGTCTGTTCAGGTAAAACTTTAGTTCCTTTGTTGAGAAAGTGCTGTAACAATCTTTTGAACTTTCCCAGTGTTGTCAGTCCGACAGCTCTCACAGAAAATAGCTGTGAAAGCAGACCATCATCACAAAGAGGGAGACACTCAATGAGATATCTCAGGGATTAGAGATCAACATAGATTAGTTTTGAAGGTCTCTGATGTAGGAGGACACTTTCAGGTGTCATTACATTAAGTAATGTTCCAGAGAGACAAGATGGTCATTTATTTATTAGTTTAATGTTCTGGTGCTGATATCACACAGACAGCTTTTAAAAATGTTTTAGAATGCCAGAATATGATAAACAATGGAATATGGAAGAATAACTTTCATTAGATGCTGCTGAAAATAACTGTTAATTTTCATCATAAAAATAATTGTTAAATTCCTTATCTATCAGTCTTGCTTGTAAAATAAATAAATGAAAAAAAAATGCAGGTAGTCCACTTGAAATTCAAACCTTTAAAATACATTCCACTGACCAATTAAGATGCAACTTCTTAAAGATAATATCAGAAATGCAAACCAAATAAAGATGGTAAGAATATTATAAAGATACGAAAAAGAGAAATCTTTTAATTTAGCTTCATTTAAGGATACAAAATTAATCAGACTGTTTGTTTACCTCAGAAATATACATTTTATATATGCTAATTATGAACAGTGACAACTTGAGTCCACTGTTTATATATATTACACTATCCACAACACATTTCAGATTTTCACAGCTGTTTCTACAAGTCAATTTTAGTTCATTACTTTAATTAATCTTTGCTCATTACCAGTAAGGTAGTCTTTCTGTTAATGTAAAGTCAAAGGAGAATATGTATAATTACTGAAGTTTTAGAGTAATTTGTGAGAAACTGAGACATGAAATATTTCCTACCCTTAGAGAAGTTCTTTGATCTGTAACAATAACCATATCTCTAAATACAACCTTGAAAGAAATTTTGAGGTACATTGTGATTTACCAGCTGCTTTCACATTTCTTGATAAATTAAGGGGTGTTACCTCAAACATATGGTGTTATAATCATCTAAATATCCTTTCAAGATTATGAAAAAAGTACCTGTTGGTAGAAAAGAAATATGTAATTATAGAAGGTAGTAAGAAGAACAAAAATAAACAAATAAACAAACAAAAATATCTATACAAAAGTCATTTGAAATCAGTGCATTCTGTGGAACAAAGTTTTCACAGTCTACTTGATCTCTCTCATATTCCTCTGTGTGTCTTTTATGGCTATATAAGACATATAGCATGAAAATATATGCTGTATATAACAATTTTCTTATAGAGATACTTTTATTCTAACAAAAATTTAAGTACATAACTGAAAACTACATTAAATCTAAATTAAAAGTAAAAATATATGATGAAACTATGGTCAATATTTAGTAATTATAAACAAATATTAATGAGAAAAAAATAATAAAGTGAAAAAATTCTAGATGTTGTACTTAAAAAATATGAATACTAATGCTAATAATACATAAACATGTTGATATCACCCTATGAAGCATGAAATGATAACTACATCCCTCCAATAACTGAACAGTTCTGAAAAATATGTGACAAAACATTTGCATTACTTGTGATTTGAGAAATGACAATGAAAAGCAGAGGAGAGAGCAGAATACAAAAAGATTCAAAATTCCATAATGACAAAACAATATTGTGGTAAGGTTTGAGCATATCTGTAGTTGAATGGGCAAAAAAGGTGAAACTGTCTATCAGCAGAGTAATGATTACAAGCTTTAAGTAACGTTATTTTCTCAAATATATCAATAGAGCATACCTGCCAAGCTCTGTGCCTTTCTCTCAGTAGTCACATGATAAAAGATAAAAAAAAAAAAAAAAAGAAAATATGATTTCATTCAGGTCCTGAATTGCTATTGTGGATATGTTGTTTTACATAGGATTCATTACCGGATTGGATTAGGTGATATGTTGGATGTGTCCGTGCACTTAATACATACATTTAGATGTGTAAGGATGGTTTGTAACAAAATTGTAACAAAACTGGTCACTAATAATCTGTAGCTGGCTCAGTGGATTTTGAGGAAGATGAATCTTTTTCTACCTCTTGAGTCCCACCTCCCGTCAGCTACCGCACTGGAGTCATAAAAGACTCATAGGAAAAATATACATCAAATTATGGAGATCTTACTTAACAACAGCTAATACTTGGAGGTAAAATTGGCTAATAATAATGATTATTAAGTGTTACATTTACAACAATTTTAGGCAACAGCTACTACAGAGAAAAGAAGACAAACAGAAAAAGATAAAAAACAGGGAAAAGAGAGAGAGAGAGACAGACAGACAGACATTCAGATACACAAAAATAGCAAAACAAAGCAGTTCATCACTCTTTAATACAGTGATGTCTTGGTGATGCTGATCTTTGGTAGTGGAGGGGTGTCCAAAATTGTGGCATGTTAAACTGGTGATCAGCAAAAGAAAATGTCAACAAAGGTTTTCACAGAATCACAGAATTGTAGGGGTTGGAAGGGACCCCCAGAGATCATCTAGTTCGACCTCCATGCCAAAGCAGACTCCCTAGACCAGGTTGCACAGGTAGGTGTCCAGGCACGTATTGAAAGTTTCCTGAGAAGGAGACTCGGCCACCTCTCTTGGCAGCCTGTGCCAGTGCTCCATCACCTGCACTGTGAAGAAGTTCCCAAGCACATTTGTGCAGAGCTTCCTATGCTCCAGTTTGTGGTCATTTCCCTGTGTCCTATCACCTCACACTGCTGAGAAGAGTCCAGCCTCATCCCTTTGCCTCCCACACCTTAGATATTTTCAGGCATGGATCAGATCCCCTCTGAATCTTCTTTTCTCAAGGCTGAACAGACCCAGGTCTCACAATCAGTTCATTGCAGTGATGTGTTTTTAAATTGCCACCAAAATTTGCAGTATCAAGTATCCTTCATGGTTTTAAATTATCCTGGCCTAATGGCACATAGTTCAAATAATATAATGCATACACCAAATGCACCTGGTGACTAGGTCACTGCTCAGATCACAGATTAAATATTGTTTTCTTTTTTTTTAGTTTAGAACATAAACCATGGTGCATCTCAATAAATGTGATTTTGCGAATAGTAGTGGAAGGCCATAGGCTTTGCACTGACCTGACACTGAAGACTGTCAAACTTCTGGCCTGGTTGTTTTTACCTCATCAGTACAGTCAGAGAACCATACGAAGCAATTAATCTCATCCTAATACATTTGTATTTGGCCTGTCAATTCATGATTGCTTTAATTATATTGCTACAGATTGATCCTATATGCTTGTAAATATGTCTCATTGCTCCCCTTCTGGATTTGGCAGCCTGTCTTTACCAGTTGTCCTTGTGACAAAGTAACATAACCAGTGCTGGGAGATGGAACACATCAAAATTCTTCAAAGGCTTATCTTAATGATTCCTGATAAAAGGACAGGATATTTGTAGGTAGTATGAACATAGTCTGAGCCTTATCTCACTAACAATAAAAGTACAGCTACACAATACAGAAAGCCAGGCCTGTCAAATCTTGACTTTTAAGCTCTTAGAGTTTGTCAAATTCAAATAAGTGGACATGTGATCAGAAGGAATAGCAACACTTTCCAGAGCACAATGCTGCATTATGATTTTAAAAATATATTTGGGAATCTATAGCTCAGATTCTATAGTTTGTAATAGCTCTGCTGTAGTCAGTGGAAAAATATTTTTGGCAAATTAAAATGTATGTAGAAATATTTCCATTCTCTGTTACCATATTTTATGTTTTTATCTAAATTTTTATCTTCAATTTTCTATTTTATTTCTAATTATATAGAATAGTTTTGTGTGATTTGTGTGTTTTTTGGATGATGAACTGCCATTCAATATCTCACTAAAGCAGCTATGTTTACTATGCAATGAATTTTAGCTAGTTTTTTCCTGTAAAATTCAATGAGCAATGAACTACTGAAATCCTTGTTTAAGCAGTTGTGAGGAAGAAATGAAATAACAAACTTCAGCGCCTACAAGAAGAATCTTTGCTGTTCAACTCAGTATTCAATGGCTTATCTTGTTGAGCTGCAACTTGTGTGCTTCACTGGACAGTGTAGAATCATAATTGACACTGCTGGTTAACTCAAGAAGCATCATCCATCAATTCACAGGTCCCAGTGTAATATGCAATGGGACCCAGTGTGCACAGTTGTTTTCAAATTAGGAAGGAAAATTCTAAGAGAAAGATGCACCATTAAAAAAGCACCTTAAAAAAAAAAGCTCTCAATTCATGTTCTGAGTATTTTTTTTAGTCTCAAGTCAAATAAGTGGGTCTGATGCTCTTTTGCTTCATACTATGTACTTTTGTTTACTTACCTGGAATATAAAGAAAGAAAAATTGTAGAATAATGAGAAATTACCATACAAATAAACCAAACAAATGGAAAAAAAACAAACAAACCACAATATGTGGTGTTCTTTTTTTTTATTATTTTTTTTCTTATGTGATTTTTTTAAGAATATAAAGTATATAATAATTCAAAGAGGCAGTATACTTGTACTACACATCTGAAAACATTGCTTAACGTAAAAAATATTGAACAAAGAATGTTTCCCATTTTGTAACTGTTGGACATGAAGACAAAATAATGCAAATTCTGAAGCCATTACAGGAATCCAGTTAGAAACATTAGACTATGAATTATGGAGTATCTCAGCTATGGTTTCTGTATACTTCTATATTGCTCCTTCTACTGAAATACAAGTTTTATCTGAGAAATTAAATGAGACACTAATTCCAAGGAAACCCAAACATTTGTGATTAAAGAAAATTTTGAGAAAATTAACTTTCAGATACTCAGCAAGTGTTTCTGAAGTTTGGAGTAATCTCTATTGAATGTTAGTGCTTCAGTTTGTGTATACCATCTACTGGATTTTGGTTTTAGTTTTGGTATAGTATTTTACATAGTGTTTGGGTGTTGGATATATAAAGAAGTAGGAAGAGACAGGTGGAAAAAAATGCGGAAATGTGCAGTAGCCTGTATATTAACAGGAAGAGAGATTGAAGTGACTTTTCAAAGATATAATTTCTTTACTCTGAGGCAGCCCCATATATACAGTCTCCTAATGATTTACATTCATCTCCTATTTTGAAGTAAATAATTCCTTGACTATTTTTCTCTTTCTCATTTGTGAGCTGACAGCACTTGTCTTTGTGGCATAAAAGAAGGACCACTCCAGCTAAGTTTCAGTTTTTCTACAGCCCTCCTTGATCCATGAGATCAAGCAAGATGCTTATTATTTTTTTATATCACCCTTATTCTGTTGATTTTTTTTTTACTTATTTTCAATTTTGTCTTTTTTTTTTTTTAATTTTGCCAATTTCCTAGGTTTACTTAACAAATAGCTAAGTTGAACCTTACGTATTTTGACAAAACAGTCTAATGTCCATGATAGTGTCAGGGCTCTAACGGAATTATCAGGTTCACTGCACCTGTCCAGTCCCTATGGCTTCCCCAACCTGACCAAGGCCCCCTTTCAGCTGCTGTGGCTGTCAGCTACTACTCAAGTGATGCCATAGCAGGACTAATCTCCAGTGTTCCATAGGCTTTGTTCAGCCATGGTCCGTAGTGAGTTGCACCCCACCCCATGGCTTTTGAATATGTCATTTAATTTAAGAAATTAGACTGCATGAATCAACTTCTGAGTGCACCTGCACTTCTGTAGAATAACTAAGTTTATATCCAAAGTGGGTCAGTGTATAAGATACAGTTAGAATATGATTTTTCTCACTTTATTTGAAATCCTCACCAACACTGAAACTGTGCTGTATGTATCTACACAGGTCCTATATGATTAGATGGGATCCCGTTATCTGTATTTCACACATACACTCTTGTAGAATACCTCTATCTCTACAGGTACTGAAATACATAAAAAGGAATTTTAAAAAATCAGGGGATTAAGTTGAAGTTAGAAAGAGTTTCCAGTGTAATATACTTTCAGTAATAAATCTCTCTCACTGACTTACCTAGTTCCATGTAAAAGTCATGAGCCACATGGTAACAAAAAACAAACTGAAATCCTCATAAATGATGATGAGTTGGCTTAATCTGCTGCATATTTGGTGGTACCATCCTCCGTGGAAACTTTGAGCACAAATGCATTCCTGTGTTTTCTACTTCGGAATTAAAGTTGCCAGCATATGTGAATTTCATATTTTCTGCGCTGTGTCTAAAACTGTATGATTCAGGAATATTTTACTGCATAGATACCACAAAGCATGTGGTGATAGTACCTACTTCTATACTTTAAGTGTCTCAAAAACCAATGATAAAAGTGTCCTCTATGAGAATAAAAGTGATAGACTGCACTTGATAAAAAATATATTTTAGAAATATAATTCAAAATTCTTAACTAATTACATAAATTTGAGTTATGAGTCACCTAACACCATTGAAATGCCATTTCAGAAGCAAGAAATCTGCACTTGATTGAATAACAAACTTTGAGGACATTTAAAATTACATAATTTATTTTAACAACTTCTTTAAATATAGAATAGACTTTTTATAAGCCTTATCTTCAGATTTTAATTTTCTACCTAGTATTATTTGCATATCTAGCATTATCTCTGAAGGAAAAGGAGATACAAAACTCATCAGATAACTGATGAATAAAAATCTCTTTCCTACCTCCCAAACAAATTCTACAGTCACTTTTAGGCTTCATGTTGTAGTTTCACTACCATATTTCCTGATTATTCGTATCGTTTTGTCCATTGTAGAATGAGATTCTGTCTGAATCCTTATTTTATTTCTTGGCTCAAAGCTTGCTTTCTAAGGCATTTCTTGAGATAACACTCTGGCTTATCTAGGAGACGAGTGGCAGGTGTAGCCATGTGGCGGC
Organism: Cyrtonyx montezumae; assembly: GCF_038088225.1. NCBI lineage: Eukaryota > Metazoa > Chordata > Aves > Galliformes > Odontophoridae > Cyrtonyx > Cyrtonyx montezumae. The sequence goes on along the minus strand of NW_027072034.1, from coordinate 9,062,839 downwards.
AGGCATGCCTTTGTGGACAGTTTTACATTTGAAAGCATTTCTTTGGAGCTGTTTGCCTTTGAAAGAGAGTGCTTAGGAGTGTTTACTTGTGAAAGATCTGGCCTGTGAGAAAATAATTGGTACTGGAGACTGGGGGTTGATACTGTTGTATTCTGTGAAAGCAAGATATAACTCTTATCTGCTGGCAAAGCCCATAAGGTGGGAATAAAGGAGTTCCTGCTGAGGTCCACAAACCAGAAGCTGCCACTCCAAAGAGAGATGACTCAACCGCTTTGGACTTATTTACATGTTCGTACTATCCTTGGGAAAGGAGGAAGTCGTCGTCAGTCAAACAACACAGCATCTGACAACCCATTGCTACTGAAGATCAACATCTGAACTACGAACTATGTTGGAATCCCAGTGACTGTCTCTCTTGCTTCCTGAAAAGTCTCTTTGCTATTTCCTATCTCTTTTCTATCGTCGGTCTTCCCTTCCCCATCTTCCTAAGCAACTAAGATTTGTAATAAACTGGTTGGGCTAACATTTGACCGGTTGTGTCTTAATCTCACTGTCAGGTACACACATATTGAAAGAACCTCTTCTCTCTAATATAAACTGAAGTGGGACAGATTCCTTGAATGGTAGAAATAATTATCCAGAATAGAGTTTTGCTGATTATCTGTTGTCAGAGAAATTGAGTTGGTTTAATGGATAAAACAACAAGTACAGTATTGTTGGTCTACTGAAGAAGTGCATCCTTGAAATTAATGTCCCAGAAGTCTCAACTGTCTTCTCAGTTGTCCTTATCTGTCATCTCTAATTCATGAAGCAAAGCTTTTTAGCAGCAGAAAAATGAAATAAAATTATTTAGTTCAAATGCCTAGTATATAATTATGGACCATCACATAAACATGACTTCTGTCAAATGTATAAGTTATTGCTAGAATTATTGCTTTCATAGAGAAATACTGTAGGAGTTACAGTAGTGATACACATGAGGTACTATGTCAAAGGAGCTTATTAGGAGTATGAATATATATAGTTTCACTTTAGTCCATTTTAAGAATATATTGATGTGTTTTTGTTTTGTCTTCTTATGTTTTAACTCAAAATACTTAAATTGCATATTTGAGTGAAGAAAATATCAACATAGTATAAATATTCTGGTTCCTAAGCATGACATGTAAGTATGATTATTTGTTCTAAGGCATCTAAAAACATTTTTAATTAAAATTAATTTATGCCTAGTAGGGAAATTTAGACACTTGTTTGGGCTTCCACAAATGGAAGCACTGACATACGAATGAATTTGGGATTCCCCAGACGAAACTGTAGACATCTAGGACATTCAGAAAGAAAGCAAGAAGGACAAGCAGAGAAGGAAACAAAGTGAAGGAATAGAAAAAAAATAAATAGATCAGGTACACAGAATTTAAAAATGAAGTGTCAATGAAAATAACAAAATTAAAGCGGTTAAAAGTGACAGAGTCAGAGCGTATATGTGAAAATATAAAAGATAAAACAAGACATTTTAAAACAAATGACTGAATTTGAGAAATAAGGTCTGAGTAGAAAGGAAGATATCCCATATTAAATTTAAAGATGTTCCACTATACAAAATTTTGTCATGAGTCCTGGCTTGAGATAAACTGCAATGAGAATTTTATACAGGCAGGATTTGACCTTTTTCTTTAACAGTTTAGGGTGCTTAAAAATATAGACAGATCATAATAAGAGAAGATAGAGAATTAAAAGCATAGTCTCTTTTCTCTCTATTCTGTCCATTGTTAATTTTTAGCTTCTTTAATCCATTTTGTGCTGTGCATTTGTTGTATCTGAAAAGGATACTGGAAAGGTTACTGAACACTATCATCAAAACTGGGAAAGAAAGAGGAACTAGGTGCTAATCAAATATACAGACAATGTTGCAGTTTTCTTATGGAAGAGTGCCAAAGAATATTTAAATTGAATCAGTGATTTTTTGAATGTGCTTTGGGTCATATAATGCTGGATGTCAAAATCCTATACATTTTAATCTAGATAATATATTTTAACTAAAAATATTTGTAGTGCGGCTTTTTTTACATTTTAATTTTAAAATTTATTTTATTTTTGGTGGAAAAGAGATACTAATCTCCAAAATCCAAACTGTTCTCAATGGTGCAGGGTGATAGAATCATAGAATAGCTTGGGGTGAAAAGGACCTCAAAGATCATCTGGTTTCAAGCCCCTGTTGTGGACAGGATTGCCAACCAGTAGACCAGGCTGCCCAGAACCAAATCCAGCCTTGCTTTGAATGCCTCCAGGGCATCCACAACCTCTCTGGGCAACCTGGTCCAGGGCTTCACCACCCTCTGAGTGAAAATCTTTCCCCTATCATCTAACCTCAATCTCCCCAGTCATAGTTTAAAACCATTCCCCCTTGTCCTATCACTATCAACCTATGTAAGTAATCATGCCTCTTCCTGTTTATATGCTCCGTTCAAGAACTGGAAGGCCTAAGTGAGGTGTCCCTGGAACCTTCTCTTCTCCAAGCTATATGAGCCCAGTTTCCTCAACCTTTCCTCATAGGAGAGGTGCTCCACCCCTCTGATCATTGTAGTGGTCCTTCTCTGGACCCATTCCAAGAGCTCTGTGTTTTGTGCTGATGGCCACAGGCCTGGACACATTACAAGAGCTGAGTATATGGGAACGATTACCTCCCTGTCCCCGCTGGCTACCCCTTTTTTAATGTGTTCTAGGATATAGTTGGTCCTCTGGGCTGCAAGTGCGCACTGCTGGCTCATGTCCAGGACCCCGAGGTTCTTTGGGCTGATAGAATGAGTAGGAATGGCGACAAACTGAAGCATAGGAAGTTCCACACTGATATGTGTGGGAACTTCTTCACAGTAAGGGTGACGAAGCACTGGAACAAGTTGCTCAGTGAGGTGGTGGAGTCTCCTTCTCTCTAGATGTTCAGGACCCGCCTGGATGTCCAACTGTGCAACCCAGTTTAGGGAGCCTGCTTTAGCAAGGAGGTTGGACAAGATAGTCTCTACAGGTCTCCTTCAGCACCTACGATTCTATGATTCTGTGATTCTGTGAAAATAAAAGAATTGCACATGAAAATTAGTTATCTTTACAGAGTGTTCAGTGGAGTGGTAACTGTGCACTTCTCTGGTTTTAGGTCTCTTCTCATTTAACAGGTCAGAGAAAGCAAACTCTTATTTCTCTTTCCTGAAACAAAAGCCATGCTTAACTGGCTTGTGGGCTAGTTTGGCCCACTTCCATGATGATTGGGGTGGGTGGTTCATCTTCAGGAAATAAGTTGGCTTACACATATGAGTATCAGAAGAAGTACACTTTTCAACGAATCCCCAAGAACAGGAAGAGAAACAGAAATGAAAACTCATATGAATAGATAAGGAGAGCAATACAGGTTAACAAGATTGTGATTAGAGATTATTTGATTTCAGCCTATTTTAAATTCCCTCATATCAATTGAGAAATCTCTGAGGCATGCTGTAGAACGGAGAAAAAATTGAAAGACTTAGGATTTAGTAAATGATTGCATCCTTGAACCACAACAAGGAATAGTTTTGTCTTAATCTAGATTGAATTTTAGCTAGTGACTAAGGCAATAGTGGTAAATTATTATGTATTTGTATATATTCATGGTAAAACAGAAGACAGTAAAAAAATATACAGTTATATAAAGGTAATATGTAAATATATATACAAAATACAGGTTCTTTTTTGTTGTTACATTTTAGAAATAGCATAGTTTTATGCAAAAGAAAAAACAGGAGTATGCAAAGGAATTGGAAAAATGAAATGTAGTGATAAAGATAAAAATGCAAAGAGTGTAAGTAAGAAGTAGTAGGTACTAGAATCAAAGTAAACTTCAGTCTAATATGCACTACGTGATAATATATTGAAACAAATAAAATACTATTGTGCCAACCTAATCTAACTATAAACCACTCATTTAAAAGTACCGTGACATATATGCAATTCTAAAATGTAGTTGAGGTGTGTATCAGCTTAAATGGTGTAGAAAGTGTCATCCCTAGTTACTGTTTTCAGTCCACCACACACAGTAGTATGAGGAGGCATAAACAGATATGAAGATAAGCAGAACTAGGCCATTATTATAAAAAACTGAATGGTGCTCTTGCGTTCATCACACAGGTCTAAAGCAGTGTACAATTTCCCCCTTGTGACATGATTATCAAAGCACGAGCGTATGATTCAACATCATTAGCTCTGCAACATATTGTTCTAAATAAGTAATAAATAAAATTAAATTCAATACTCAAAAGATTAACAACTGTTTTATAGTCTTGATGAAAGTAAGCAAGATCAAAGCCTACAGAACGTTTAAAATCTGAATTATATTGATTGAAGAAAGAAATGGTTTATAAATAAATAAGCATTGAGATAAATGTAGGTAGTTATCTTTTGCAAAAAAAAAAAGAGTCTTTACTTTGTACATTCTGTACATATTAAAAAATGAGTTAAGATATTTGTAAAAAAGAAAATGAATAGTTTTGAACAATGAATTATGAGGGCTTCTCTGAACGTAATGCCTTGTTTTATTATGTTGGCCCATGATATCAGAAGCACACGTTGATCATATGACAATAGAGGTTGAACCTTTCCTCCTATATTCCAATACATTTTGTTGCTGTGTGACAGATGGAACAAGAGGGACAGTTTTACCATATGGCATCTGATATTAGAGTGCATATTAATCAATATGTACAACTGAATACCTCAATTCAGAAAAATTGTACCCACTGACATTCACTGATGTTTGCTGATTGTTTCTGGAGACCAAACAGTGGATGTAAACATAGTGAGGTGGTGGGTGGTGTGTTTCAGCAGGAACAACAGAAACGTGAAAGACAAGTCATGTTCTAGATGGCAATGTGAATTTTTATGAACATTGCAGCATTACATGCAAACTATTTATAACATTGCTGATGATAATCATAGCTAATAGTGGTGACAATGTTGAAAAAGAGCATTTTGTACCTGACAATTTACCAAATAGTGTGCTCTTGCCATCTGTTGTACTTTTCATGGAAATAAGTAGTAGACAGTACCCCTGATGAAACGTGGACAGAATCAGAACTGATGGTGGTAGTTGAAACCCAAGTGAAATGGAGTGTAATCTCCATTTCAACAAAGACTTCAAGAGTAGAGGCTCCTGAGCAGAATCTCATGCTGGGGGATCTTTTCCAACTGGCCAAACTGTAGCAAAAAGTGCAAATTCAGAAGTGCAGGAAGATAAAGACAGCACCAGCCCACCACCCTGAGTGGTAAGCATGAAGCTCTGATGCATCATTAGAGGAGCTAGGAGTGACACTGAGACACCTCAGAATGTACAAAGGCAGGCACTAAGGAGCATGAGCAAACAGGATGGGCAAATGGGAAGTACCTGTCAGTGGAGTATTGCAGTAGTACATGCAGGGAGGCTGTGGGGAGGTGTGTACTCTGAGGCATAGAGAGATGAGTTCAATATGTCATTATCGTCCACTAAGTTCAAAGTCATCATAGTTTAAATACAGGATTATCATTCTCTGAGAACAGAGACCCTAGTTACGGTATCTGTGGACAGCACCAAGCTGTGTGATGCAGTCCACACACCTGAGGGATGGGATGCCATCAAGAGAGTGGGCCCAAACCTCATAAATTTCAAGGAATCCAAGTACAATCCCTGGGTTGCAGCAACCTGCACTATCAATACAAGCTGGAGTACAAAAGGATCAAACACAGCCCTGCTGAAAAGGATCTGGACATGAGTCAACAGTGCGCTTTTAGAGCCCATAAAGCCAACTGTATGCTGGGCTGCAGCAAAAGAAGGATGGTCAGCAGGTCGAGGAAGGTGATCCTGTCCCTCTTCTGTGCACTGGTGAGATATCAACTGGACTATTGCGTACAGATGTGGAGTCCTCAGTAGAAGAGAGACATGGACCTGTTGGAGTGTGGTCAGAAGAGAGCCACAAAAATGATCCAAGGAATTGAACATCATCTTTGTGAGGTCAGGCTGAAAGACTTGGGATTGCTCAGCTTGGAGAATAGAAGGCTCCAAGGTGGCCTTATAGCAGCCTTTCAGGATCTAAAGGAAGTTTATATGAATTAAGGGGGCAGACTTTTTAGCATGACTTTTGTGATAGGACAAACATGAAAGAGGAAAGATTTAGACAGGATATAAGAAAAAAGTTATTTATAGTAGGAGTAGAGAAGCAGTGAAACTGGTTAGCCAGATCTGTGATGGATGCCCATCCTTGGAGACATACAAGGTCAGGCTAGACCAGGCTCTGAGCAAGTTGATCAAGCTCTGGATATTCCTGTTCATTGCACAGAAGTTGGACTGGCTGACCTCTAATGGTCCTTTCAGCTCAAACAATTCTAAACAGCAACAGGGTACTCCTGAGAAACAGTCCTTGGCTCTCTGAGTGATTTTCAGAGTGACTCGCCAGAAGAATTTACTACAATAACTGAACCTTGCTATGATACTGAACAGTAGCAGTATGCATAGGTTTGGTGCAGGCATTAGACGGAAGAAAAAAATGAGTATTTTCAACACAGCTACATATATCCTGAAGAAAATTAATCCGTAATTCTTGTATACACAAATCTTTCTAAGTGAAGAATGATCATGCAGTCAAAGCATTCTGAACTTTAAGATCCCTGCACTCAGTTCATTGCAGGCTCTGCATAAATAATTTAATGAGTCTATGCTTCATTTCTCTAAGTGCAAGACTAGATTAACACTGTTTCTATTTCCTTTATCTACTTTGGTTATGTAAAAGTTAAGTTCTTTTTATCAAGATATGCCCCATCTTTTAACTGTATCTGTTGTTATAGCGTGACGAGAGCCTAAGTTGGTGAGCATTTCAGTGTTATTTTATTCAACAAATAACATGAAATATTTGTCTAAAAAACCATATATCCAGTATTCCATCCCAAACACCAAATTTTATAAGTTAAACAAGGACTGATTCAAACAAGGACTGGAACTTACTGTAACTGAGGAGTGAGACTTTTTGCTCTCCAAGGGAAAACAAACCAGCAGGTGGGTTTTGCAGGAATCTCAATGCAGAAAGAAGTAGTGATCTCATTTATGAAATTGTTGTCTCAAACTATTCAAGCAAGGTTATCACTAATCTTAAGGTTTCAAATTTCATGAAATTTAAGACTACAGTATAGAAGACTGCTCTGAATGCCATGATCAAGAATCCAGTTCAAATGAATCAAGAGGAAGGATTTGGCAACTTGGTAGAATAAAGGACATGAGAAACATTCATTCAGGACTATTTATTGCCTGGAGCTCTAATAGATTATTAGCAGAATTTATAATGCTGAATTATTTTTTATTTTCCACTGTACCAGTGGTATATCTGTATCTACATATTAACACTGAATTCTTTTTTTTTTTCAATGTGCATTTCCGTTTATTTAGTATTTTTTTAACCTCATCTTTTTCAGTGAAAATTTTGGCAACTATAATAAATATAAGATGGAACATCTTCTTAAGGCCAGAGAAAAAAAGAGGAACAAAGTTAATTAAAGAGGAACATTAATATTAATACCTGCTTAAGATGCTTTCAGTGACTGACAATGTATTTTCCTAAAAAGACCTACACAAGCAACCTAGATTTAGGTACAGTGAAGCCTTTCACCTGTCTCATGTCTCAAAGAAGAATTCTAACCAGAGGTATGTATGGCAACAACCTGAAGTATCTTGACTTTTAAAGAAAGTGAAAGCCTAGTTTTCTTGTAAATCCTGTGAATACTGCAACTCTGTTCCATTCTTAGTCAGGTAAGTAGGAATTGTTCAGCCCTAAAAAGAAGGCCGAAATTAGACTGAGTCAATCCAGTCTCTAACTAATTGGAAATTGACTTGTGTTTGTGGTGTTTTTTAAATACAAGAGAAATAATTCATATTTTAAAGAGCATTTAAGAACAATTATTGATAAGCAATGAATTGAAAAGCCCCAACTGCTTTTGCTGTCACTATCTTGTTCTATTGTGGAGACAACTGTTGAATATGAAGATAAGATAACCAGAAAGTTACTAACATATGAAAGGAATAACAAAAAAAAAAAAAGCTTTATCAAATAATGCAGAATTTTAAAATTATTGTTATATTTTAATTAAATAATTTAATAGGGAACCTATGTGACATCCAGTGATTTTATCTCGAAAACAATGATATTTATTTTTCCCGTAAACATTTGAACTACAAAAAAAAAAAAAAAAAAGTAATCAATCTGATAATACAATCTGGTTCATAATACATTTTTGCCAGATTGTAGAATTGTTAAAGCACAGAAGATAAAAAAATATTTCTAAATCACTGATCCTCATATATTGTGGAAATCAACATTTTTGATACAGAAACAAATGCTTATATCTGTGTTGCTTATGTCTGTAATGTAATGAAATTATCTGTTGTTATTATTCATTAACGTTCTAACCATTTTCCCCTAAGAAATATTTAACAATCTAAGAAGGAGCATATGTTTGTGCAAATTATATTCTCCCTTAAGATTTCATAAGAAGCTCATGATAATAAGCAATTATACAGTACTTCTTTGGCTTAAACTTTTAGATTAATCACAGAAAGGTTTTGTGTATAACCTTATTGCCAAGAACACACTTTAATGTGACAAGTTTATCCTCAATTAGGTTTTGATAAAGAGTCTTCTTTGTACTATTAAGCATGTTTTTGTTTAGTACAAAGATAGTGTATTCTCACTACAGATATATTAATCTAAAAGATACTCTGCTGAATACACTGCTTTTGGTGAATAATTAATTTGATAAAACTATTCTTCTCACTGGTCTCTTTTGTATGCACAGCTTAGCTTTTGATGATTAAGATGACAAGATAATACAATATCATTATGCAAACACTGTAAACAACAGGTAAGCACTGTGCAGTGCATTGAAGAAATGAATCTTTTGTAGTTTTATCTTATTGTTTGTAGATATCAGCTAAACCATATTTAACATCTTTTTCCACAAATAATTTGAACATTTGAATAGTTCTGTACTTTTTGTTAGAAGAAAATAAAGTCTTATAAAAAAAAAATCCAGTGTTCTGTACTTCTATTTGACATTATCAAAATGTACCACAGAGGTAATGTGTCATGTTTTGTCATAATACAAAATGACAAGCTCTGTACAAACACATGAGCAGTAGATTTCTTATCTGGTATTAGTGAAATAAGTAGGAAAGGAATAAATGTATTCATTTATAAAGAGATTATACAGTGTAATCGAGAGCGAATAAAATCTTTTAAAAAGAGCTTCAAAATGATTCTATTTTTAAGAGAATTAGAATAGGAGAGTTAGAATAGGAACTGTATTTGCAATAATACAGAAGGCAGCATCGGTCAACATGCTGACTCAGCATATCAGCTTCAGTAGGTGAAAAGCAAAGTGGATTTTTATTGTGAGCACAGAAGAGAGGTTTCCAGTTGCAGGTTCCTTATCAAATAGCATATCACTGTAAGAACATACTCTTTGCTGCAAGTTGATCACTGGTGAACTCTCAAAAGAAGACTAGTAATCATGAACAAATATTTCCAGCAGTCTCCTAAAGACAATACCAGAACTCATATCTTCAACTAGCTGTATATGCAATGAAAACATATCCTATTTGAACACAGATTTATTTGAATTATGGTACTATGTAACAAAGAAACAAAAGCAGGAAATAAAGGTTATGTAAACCTATGTTCTTAACTGTTAATTTTGGATATGTGCAGTCATGATATATCACACTTGGTAATTTAAGCAATTATGGTGACATTCTTTGATTCAACATATCTCACTGAGATATCCAAGACTTAGATCATTGTTTCATCTCTAGTTATAAAAACTACTGAGTACGATAGCTGTCAGAGTGAATGTTAGCTCAGCTGTCTCAGGTACTTATCTTAAGGTAGAATGATAAATTGGGGTTTCTTCCACCACTCATTTTGAAGAAATCTTAGATCAGATGAAATAAATCCTCCCTTATGACACTTACCATGGTAGCATGAAACTCTTCATTTTTTCTCTGTCATCTAAAAGAAGGAGGTTAGATAATTATTTAATCTGAATTAAATTGTGTGCTTTATTTTTATTGAATGGTTAAAATTAGATTCAGTCTAGCCCTTAGAGTACAAAATATAGCTGTTCAACATCTCTTAGTAGAAAAAGAAATTATTTAGCATGTCTTTTTCTCACAAAAGATTTTTTCTTTATACTGAGATTTTATCTAATAAATTCTGTCAGAAACATGTAACGTAAATATGTGCATAAAACTGATGTTAGCCCCTGTACTGTTTTTTTCTGGGATGGAGTTAATTTTCTTCATAGCTGCCTGTATAGTACTGTCTCACATCTAGAACCAAAACAGTTTTGATAACATATAAACTTTTCACCTATTGCAGATAAATTCTTACACAGCATCAAGGCCTGCTCTATTTCTTGTGCTGCCCTACCAGAGAGAAAGCTAGGGGTGCACAACAATATGGAAGGGCTCATGTCATACCAAGGACAGCTGACCTCAACTGACTAAACAGTTTATCTTGGGATGGGGCAATCCCAGATATATATGCAGTCTAGGAGAAGAACTTGAGGGCAGATGTGCAGAGATGAACTCGGTAGTCCTGATGGATGAAGAGTTTGACATGAGACAGCAGTATGTGTTTGCATCTTGGAAGACCAACTGTATCCTGGACTGTATCTAAAAAGGAAACATTATTCTCATTTTTAAGAGAGGGAGAAAGAATGAACTGGGGAATGGCAGGCTGGTGAATCTCACCTCTGTTCCTGAAGATCATGGAGCAGATCCTCCTGGTTACCATGCTAGGGCACACATAAGACCGAGAGGTGATCCGAGACAGCCAGAATGGCTTCACCAAGAGCAGATCTTGCCTGACCAATCTGGTGGCTTTCTAAGATGGAGTGACAGTATCACTGGACAGAGGAAGGGTTAGAGCTAGGGTTGTAATGTAGGTAGATGTAATCTACCTGAACTTCTGCTGGGCCTTTGAGATGGTCCCTCATCACATCCTTCTCTCTAAATTGGAGAGGTATGGATTTGAAGAATGGACTGTTTGATGGTTTAAGTACTGATTGGCTGGTTGCAGCCATAGGGTTGTGAACAATGGTTGTATGTCTGGGTAGAGGCAGGTCACAGGTGGTTTCCCCCAAGGGTTAGTCATAGGACCGATGCACTTCAACATCTTTAATAATGACATAGATGATGGAAATGAGTGCACCCTCAGCAAATTTGTAGATGACACCAAGCTGAGCGCTGCAGTCGATATTGGAGGGAAGAGAAGCCATCCAGAGGGACCTGGACAGACTGGAGAACTGAGCCCATGTGAATCTAAAGAAGCAAGGTGTTGCACTTGGGCTGGGGCAATCCCAGGTATTTATCCAGACTGGCGGAAGAACTGGAGAGCAGGCCTGAGATGAAGAGCCTGGGAGTCCTGGTGGACAAGAAGCTGGACATGAGCCAGCAGTGCGCACTTGCAGCCTGGAGGGCCAACTATATCCTAGAACACATTAAAAAAGGGGTGGCCAGCGGGGACAGGGAGGTGATTGTTCCCATATACTCAGCTCTTGTAAGACCCCATCTGGAGTAATGTGTCCAGGCCTGGGACCTCCAGAAAAAGACACGCAGCTCTTGGAATGGGTCCAGAGAAGGACCACTACAATGATCAGAGGGGTGGAGCACCTCTCCTATGAGGAAAGGTTGAGGGAACTGGGCTCATATAGCTTGGAGAAGAGAAGGCTCCAGGGACACCTCACTTAGGCCTCCCAGTTCTTGAACGGAGCATATAAACAGGAAGAGGCATGATTACTTACATAGGTTGATAGTGATAGGACAAGGGGGAATGGTTTTAAACTATGTCTGGGGAGATTGAGGTTAGATGATAGGGGAAAGATTTTCACTCAGAGGGTGGTGAAGCCCTGGACCAGGTTGCCCAGAGAGGTTGTGGATGCCCTGGAGGCATTCAAAGCAAGGCTGGATTTGGTTCTGGGCAGCCTGGTCTACTGGTTGGCAATCCTGTCCACAACAGGGGCTTGAAACCAGATGATCTTTGAGGTCCTTTTCACCCCAAGCTATTCTATGATGGCTCCACAGATACCTTCTTGTGGTCTTCCAGTAGTACTTCAGGAATGTCCAGCCCCTCACCCATGGGTTACGTGTGACCTGGCACAGCTCACAGTATGACCACACAGTCCAGTGCCAACATGGCATTGTTTCTTCCTCAACCAGCCCCACCAGTCCTGGGGTGCACAATTATCACTCAGCACCAACCAAATACTGGTGTGCTATAAACCCTATCTGAGCTGAAAACAGGGCACAGGAATGGCGCAGTGCAGTGCTAACTCAAGTTACAACAAATAAGTTCATAGATTTTGGTCATCAGCTAAACACAGTCCTGTGAATAGCAAAAAAACCCATGCAGTTGTGCTTTCTGTTGTGATAAAGGAATTTGAGAATAGTTTTCAAGGTTGCAAAAAAAAAAATCACTTTTTTTGTTTATTTGCAACTCCATTTTCAGTCAACATAAATATTTTACCTGTGAATTTTCTAACAAAATTTGTAGAGCTGCAATCCAAAATCTGGTTGTGTCTCTTTATCAACTTTTTGTAAGCCTTCTTTTACCAGAGAGAAATAATTGTTTCTTTATAGTTATGCTAAATTTCCATCACTGCTTTTTGACAGCATGTATGGAGGTATTCAAGGAACATTTAGACACTGTGTTGAGGAACATGGTTTAGTGAGAACAATTGCTGAAATGGATGGTCTTTATCAACCTTGGTGATTCTATGATTCTATGACAATTAACTTTTAAGTGGCAATGTGTGTCTGAGAGAAAAAGTCTGAATTTATTGCACTGTTTATCACATGCAAATATTACACTAAAAAAAAATACTGTATGTTCATTAATTCTCCACCTACAAAAAGTTCTAAAAGTTATCCATAGAAAGATGGAAATGAATACGTACATCTACTTCAAATAAGTTTTGGAGGTGTCTTGGCCTGCAAGATCTTTTAAAGCAATGGAAAAGAGAAAATTAAGTAAATGTATTATTTTTTTTTGTCCCATGCAGACACATCAGAGAAGACCTCTATGAAAATTCTTCCATAATATCAATTCTATAATTGAAAGAGTAAAATTTAGAGATTTTAAATTCTCTTAATGATAATTCTTAAGTGCTATTTAACATCTTTGTAGGCAACACAGCCAGTGGGATCAAATGTGCCCTCAGCAAGTTTGCAAATGACACAAAGCTGAGTGCAGTTGACCCACTAGAGGGAAGGGATGGTATCCAGAGAGGCCTGGACAGGGTTGAGAGGTGGGCTCATGGTGACCTCATGAAGTTCCAACAATGCCAAGTACAAGGTCCCACACCTAGGTCAAGGATATCTTAAGCAAAGATATAGGTAGGGTGGAGAATGGCTTGAGAGCAGCCCTGAGGAGAATGATTTATGGGTTTTGATTTATGAAAGATTCAACACGAGTCAGCGTGTGCTTGCAGCCCAGAAGGCAAACCGTATCCTAGGCTGCTTCAAGAGAAGTGTGACCAGCAGGTTGAGGAAGGTGATTCTGTCCCTCTACTCTGCTCTCATGAGACCCATCTAGAGTATTACATCTAGCTCTGGTGCCCCCAAACTATAAAGACATGGAGCTATTGGAGAAGATCCAGAGGGTGGCCACGAAGATGATCAGAGGGCTGGAGTACCTCCCCTATGAGGACTGCCTGAGAGAGCTGGAGCTCTTCAGCATGCAAAAGAGAAGGCTCTGAGGTGACCTTATAGTGGCCTTCCAGAACTTGATGTGTGCCTACAGGAAAACTGAGGAGGGGTTTTTTGTAAGGAAAGGTAGCGACAGGACAAGAGGAATTGTTTAGAACTGGAAGAGGGTAGATTTAGACTAGATATTAGGAAGACATTTTTTACTGTGAGGGTGGTGAGATGCTGGAACATGTTGCCCAGTGAGGTTGAGAATGGAACTCCTACCCTGGAAGAATTCAAGGTCAGGCCGGATGGGGCTTTGAGTAACCTGGTTTAGAGGGAGGTATCCCTGCCTAAAGCAGGGGTGTTGGAACTAGATGATCTTAAAGGTCCCTTGCAACCCAAAGCAATCCATGACTCAATGAGCTGATGATAATGGTAGTTCATGTATTTTTTTGCATAATAAATACAGTTTTTCTGAATGTCTTAAGTTCCTGATTATAAAGACTAATATAAAATTTGTTTTCTGACTGTTAAAATAGTGCTTTGCTGTTGTTAGAAGACGGTGTCTTAGTCTTTATTCTACAATACTTTTGCATTCTTTTCAATTTAAATGTTACTTTTTTTTCAATAAACATTTCACATTTTGCAAAAAGATGAGCCTGTATAGGTAAATTTCAGTACTAAAATAGCATAGTAACAAGTAATTCAATTGCTGTGTAAGCTCAGGGCTAAAACTGCAAACAAAATAGTTTTCTGAGTTATCTACTGTATGTAGTTTAAATTCATATCAGGTGATGTTTGCAATTTGGATGTAAACAAAGGTTACAGACCATAGCAGTAAAACTAATCTATTACTATCATCTGAAGACCTTAAGTATAGCATGTAAGAGTTAGGGTCAAATTTTCTCCCCAGGCTTTACTGATACATTCATTCTTCTTGCTTGCTCTTGTTCAGTACACAGCAACTACTTTTTTTAAGATCCATTCTGTTTCCTTTTATCTGTTTAAGTTAATTGCCACCTAACAGCAAAAAGAATCTGTAAAATTAGCAATGCCATACTGCTAAATCATTTCACATTCTTCAGTTTTACAATGGAAACTACATCAATCTTTTAAAAAGTTTTACTTTGCTATACATTTGAAATTTTCCAGTATGGAATTAATGTGCTTACATTTTTCATGTTATGCAATCAATAGAAATGAAAAAATACATATATTTGAAACTCGTAAATAAATGTTCCTTAAATGATGGAGGACTATGGAGTTAAAAGCTCACACTTGAGAAGTATTAATTAAAGTATTTACTGTTCAAAATATTATCAAATTTTAGATCCCATCATGAAACCAGAATTAAAGCATTCCTGAAAACAGGATGAAATGCTTTATGAGATATTTCTACTAGAAACAAAGAGGAGTTTGTCAGCCTGTAGGGGCCCAGTCATCCTTCAATACTAGTTGAAACAGTTAAAGGTCATAACAAAAATTGATAACTAAGAATCCCATCATAATTAGTAGTTGAGGATCGCATCCTTATACATTACAGAATAAGCATGAAGCACAAATTAGAAGTACACAAAGTAAATATGATAAGGATGACTGAAAGAGCTACCTAAAACCTAGTAAACTGTAATTTCTGACTGTGCTTACTACATTAGATCTACGTATAAATTTTAACCTGACATGTGACATATCTTAACTCTAATTTTTATTATGCAAATTCACAGAATTTTCAGAACAGAGTAAACATTTTGCTTTAACAGAAGAGAGAATTTGTTCTTCAAATCACCATACTATAGACTTATCAACATTGATAAATATCTGAACAGATTTGTATTTCTTTTACTGTTCTATTCATAAAGCATATTATCCTGCATGACTGTCAACTATCAAGATTTTCAGTGGGTGCTATAGATTTAGAAGAGAAAATGAACTTTTTTTTTAAATATCTCTATGTCTTTTTCATCTTCAGCCTGGTCCCCTAGAATGTAAATTTAACAATAATAATAATAATAATAATAATAATAATAATAATAATAATAATAATAATAATAAAAAATGAACAGTATAATTTGGAAACACCACTAATATAAATATTGAGCATATTTTGTTTCAGTACACAGTTTATGTAGAAACCTACAGTTTTCCTGGCTTTTGCTTCTCATTCTTCAGTTACATTATTTACCCACTGACATTTTACCACTTGAATATTAGCTGAAGCTAATCACAAGGAAATAAAATTTATGAAAAGCAAAAATTTCTATGTGAGTATATTATTAATACAAAAAGCCGGCATGATCAAAAAACAAAACAAAACAAACAAAAACCAAACACCCTCTATGTTTCTTTTTGTGCTTTTGGCACTCAAGTCAAGAAGAGTAAGGAAACTACAAAAGGAAAGTGGAACATTGTCTCTAATTTCTGCTAGTGACTTTTTTTGAAGTAGATGAAGAGGAAATTTGGAGGTAAAAGGCCATAAAGATGCCCTTTCTTTCTGTGAGAACTTTTCCATGTTTCCAAAAATATCACTTTTGAGAAGAGGAGGAAGAGTTTAAATGAGAACACTCTCAAAATGTGGAAAATCCTGCTCCAAAACTGTAAGAAATGAAGAGCAGAAGCAAAATTTTAAGACAGAAAGGGTTTGAGTGGGAGGTAAAAAGAACAGATAAGTGTGTAGAACTGATTGGAAGGCTAGATAACAGAAAATAAAGCAAAACAAAAACTCTATTTATATCTTTTGGTGTATATGTGAAAATCATTAAGTGAAAGTGAGATTCTTAGGGAAGAGCTCATGTGAGGTTAGACATTCCACATTTTTTATACCGCTTTAAGCTCTGCAGATCCACATTTTTTCCAAATTTTAGTTGCAGATTAGATTTACTGGTAAAAATGATACTACTTATTTATCTGTGTGTATTATAGCCTCCTTTCTAAATTCTTTTTTTTTTCTTGACAAATACGAGTACAACTCTACTTTAAGATTTAGTAAGTATATGGTCACAAAATTTATAGCATTAATTAACCTAAACAGGAGATTTCAAAGAATAAAAGAAAAGAAAATAGTATTTTAAAGTAACAAAAAGAAAAAAAAAAAAAATGAAGAGGGAGGTGAAACAGAAATGTAGCTGCATTCTACCTAAATTTGCATGAAAATTATTATTCGTGTTATTTCCATCCTAAAAACTAAATTGAATATAAACACTCAATCTTCTATTTAGTACTTTAGTTGAACATATATTTTGTACATAATTTGTCACATAGATATAATAATTAATAATAACAAATTAAATAATAAATGAGTTGCAAACCTGAAAGATTACCTGTGCCTATTGAAATAATAGGATAGGAACTCACTCTTACTAGTCTCACCTTAGTTACTAAGGGTAAGTAAGTTTTCACCTCTTCATAAAACAGGTAGAGAAGTAGTCAGAATTTTCAGGTGGAGGAGGCAGGAATAATGACACACTAGAACTCTTGAGGTATTCAAAGATAAAGCAGCTGGATAAAAGTATCATCTGGACATCAAAGTTTACAATAGTTAATGAGAGTGCAAAGAAAGTCCAGAGATGAAAGGAACAAAAGGAGAAGCAAGATTGGGGCAACAGTGGAAGAGACTTTCTACAAAAACTGGCATTCTATTCACCATGATTGGCAAAGGTAGAAACACGACTACTTGTTGCAGATGCTTGTTGAATCAGAGCTTCATTGCCAAGATGGTTTTGGAAAACATGGCTATCACCTCCAATACTATCTACTGCTGTTAGGGCAACAAACAAACAGGGTACAAATTCTCTGGAATCTTCATGACATGCTCTGCTTCTTGTTTATATCATCAGTCATTCAGCTGTTGAGCTTCTTTTCTCAGCGTCTCCCCTCCTCCTCACTTCCTTCCACCCCAGCCTGTGTTCAATGATATTTAGTTGCAAAATGACATTTCCTTATAAAGAGAGTCACTCTTTTCACCCTGAAGTGACATTTCTGTGGCATACAGGAATGGCATGCTGAACAGATTAGAAGAAACAAAGAAAAGATGGTCATCTTTTTTGGTTTTGATGACTATTGTGTGCAAAGTACTGCACTAATAAAGGTGTTCTTTTACATTTATGCTTCCTTACTCACTGTATAAACAAGAGTTAATCTGTTCCAGGAGAAAATTCTATCAATAAGGATTCTGTGGTTTTGGCTGAATATTTATTTCACTGAATTTGTAACACTGAATCTTAATTATAAGGCTCATTTTTAAAAATACCAAGATTTAATTTTAGCTTTGTCATTTATAGTAAATGAAAAAGGTAAGATAAATAAGTGACTGGGTGCTTGTACTTTGAAAAGGAAACAGTAACTCAAGGTGAGAAGTTCAATTTAATTGTCTAAACATGGTCATTTTATGTACCTGAGAAATTCTGGGGCATCTGTACAGGATTTGCAATACTCAATGCAGTCCCTTGTCGGATATTAGAAGGTTTTTAGAACAGCAGCTGGAGGGCAAAGAGATTGCTCTAAAGTATCTCAAGAGGTATTGAACACTTTAAGTCTAAGATACTCCATTTTCTTCTTGTCTGTAAGTATTTATTTATTTATTTAGCTAGACTGAAACTCAATTGTTTAATGTTCTGCTTCAGACCAGATATAGGTTCAATTTTCACACTTCCATGGAGAGTGCCTTTCTCCATTTTCTCTATTTCTTCTTTCTAATGAAGAGTTTCTAATTGGATCCTTCAGGTAGTCAAATATCATTTCTTAGGTAATAAAATGCTCCTAAGAAAGAATAAGTCAACTAAATGCTAAACTGGATGGGCAGACTTAAATTAGTCAGGTCTCAGACTTACACTACCTAATTATATTCAGTTAGGGTCTTACTTCAGAGGTTAAGTGATAGACAGTTTTGAGTATATCCTTAATTTAGTTTGCATCTCTCTCACGTCTCATGTGATTGACAGGGAAGTGAGTGTCATGGCAGTGCTCAACCTAATGACATCTAGCTAAAGAAGTCCAGAGAGGAAAAACAACTATCCAGGGTCTGCCTTACCTCCTGAAAGAAAATCAGACTTCACTCAATTTAGAGGGACCTTTCCGGAACTGCTCTTGGTTCAGTGCTTACTTTGGTGGTATGAATCTGGTGTTACTGTACTTCTCAAATCTCTGCTCTCATATATTCTTAGATGCTTTGTTCAACAAGCTAACTACTGCACATGGCTTGTTTCATTGTTTTAATGATAATTATGTACAACTCTACTACCAGGCAATTATAATTTCTTTTGAGAAAGGACAGCCTCTCAGACATGAGGATGAGAAAAACTAAGTGTTGTTGAAATAAGGACACCCACCAGCAGCTTCCTATCTGGAGGAAACAGTAAATGACAGCACTAATGAAAAAAACAAATATATTCACTGATTTAAAGATGCTAACATAAATTCTATAATAGTTTCATTTTTATTTCTTTTTCCCCACTTCACAAGAATCATGTCAATTTTGTCTGAGCTTAGTTTCAGACAGATTCCCGTCATTCATGGACTAATTCTGTTAAATGATGTTCAGATACTAAATCATATTACAGAATAATATTCTGTTCTACTATTGATATGACCATATGTCATGGTTTTATCATTTTTTGTTATCAGAATTCCACATCATAATTTCATGTGAGGTATTGGGAGTTAAAGAGTTAATGCTACAAGTCTATGGGCTGCCTGGGTCTCAAAAGAGAAGAAAAACTACATATTTCCAGAGGGTATCTCTATTTAGCTATCTACTTTTTTTTTTTTCCCTCAGGGCATCCAACCTCTGGATTATCTACATAAACACTTTGCTTTAGATTATTTTCTTATACAGATACGGAGAATATTTCAATACAGTTCATTATTTTACAAGTCAACCTGTTTATTGACACTTACCCACTTTCAACAGATTTCTGACTATCATGGTTTTATGATTTTGTCAACAATATTCTACATCATAACATCATGTGAAGCTCTCAGAACTAATGAGTTAATGCTCTAAGTCCATGGACTGCCAAATTTCAAGGTACTGGGTTCTCAGAAGAGAGGGACTACACACCCCAGAGGACTTTACGTTCCCATTTTCTACTCAGAGGGAAAGATAAAAATGCACACAAGTCCCAAGACTTCCTCTTTTGCTAGACAGCCCAGCAGTAGAAGTTTCCTAGCCATCTTGCTTTCAGCTTTAGTGTAAGGCCTTCTGTTTCAGACACTCTTGCATTTTATTTAATTAGCTTTAATTCCAATTATATTGTGTTCTTTTGCATTCCAATATATTATTTAGTAAATCAGTTTTCCTCCTCAGATCATTGCTGTTGTTTTGTTTTTAGGCCTATCTCCCTAACCTATCCCTTTTCCCGCTTCCCAAGGTTCCCCCCCTCAGCCCCATTAGTAACAGAATTGGGCCAACCCAGGCCATAAACTATTGACGCCACATCTTTCTTTATGAAATATGTCTCTTAATGTATCTTTATACAATAAAAGTGAGATAGTAAATGCTTAAGTTATCCCATTCTGGTTATACAGTTTACTTGATTTTCCTGAATTTCTTCAACTCTGTTTATGTGCTAGCAACTTTTTTTTCCCCTTCACTTTCTGAAGTGAAGTAAGTAAGTGTGGTCCAGAAAGTGTCCTTTTAAGTGATAAAATAAGATGAACTTACTATGATGACCAATATTTTAGTTGCTACCCTAAGATTTTATCTGACTTATATTTGATGTATGAATATGAAATCATGAAATCTAAAGCACATGTGAACAAGAAATTTATTATAGGTTAGATATTGCCTCAGTCTATTAACAGGACAAGCACAGAATTGTAGGGGTTGGAAGGGACCTCTAGAGATCATTGAGTCCAACCATCCTGCCAGAGCAGGCTTCCTAGAACAGGTTGCACATGTAGGCATCAATGCAGGTCTTGAATATCTCCAGAGACTCTACCACCTCTCTAGGCAGCCTGTGCCAGTGCTCCATCACCCTCACTGTGAAGAGGTTCCTACACACAATTGTGTGGAACTTCCTATGCTCCAGTTTGTGGCCATCTCCCCTTGTCCTTTCACCACACACTGCTGAGAAGAGTTCAGTCTTATCCCTTTACCTCCCTTCTTAGATATTTATAGACATGGATGAGATTCCCTCTGAGTCTTCTTTTTTTCAAGGCTGAACAGACCCAGGTCTCTCCACAAAGGAGGTGTTCCACTTTCTTTACCATCTTTGTAACCCTCCGGTGGACTCTTTTGAAAATATCCCAGTCTTTTTTTGTACCAGCGGGCCCAGAGCTGGACACAATACTCCAGGTGAGGCCTCACCAGGGCAGAGTAGAGGGGGAGGATCACCTCCCTCAACATGTTGGCCATTTTTCCCAAAATATGGAGGCCTTTGGAAGGTTGTGACGAGGAGTAAGACAAAGCCACTATAACCCAATGGGAATCAGAATAATAGAATCGTAGAATCCTTAGAGTTGGAAAGGACCTTTAAAGATCATCTAGTACAATTTCCCTGCAATAAACAGGGTAATCTACTGCTAGATTAGGGTTTCCAAAGTCTGATTCAGCCTTGTCTTGCAAGTCTTCAGGGACTTGACATCCACGACATCTCCAGGCAAACAGTTCCAGTGCCTCACATTGGAAAAAATTTTTTTTTCTTATATATAGTCTAAATCTACCCTCTTTAAGCCTTAAACAGTTTCTCCTTGTTCTATCACCACAGGCCCTTTTAAAGAGTCTATCCCCTTCTTTCCTATAGCTCCCTTTTAGATACTGAAATGCCACTGTCAAGTCATCTCTCAGTTTTCTCTGACAGACCCGCAGCTCTCTCAGCCTGTCCTCATAGGATAGGTATTCCTTTCCTTGGGTCATATTTGTGACCCTCCCACAGAGGTGCTCCAACAGATCCATGTCTCTCCTTTACTGTGTACTCCACACTGGGACACAGTACCCCATGTACCAGTGCAGATTAGTGGGGCAGGATCACTTCCCTCAACCTCCTGGCCACATTTCTGATGTAAAACTTGTGTAATCAGCAAACTTTGAGAGCGTACTCAACCCCACTGTCAGTGTCACTTATAAAGATATTGAAGTATATCAGTCCAAGCACTGAGCCCTGGAAGACACCACTCAATAGCAATCCCTATACAGCTATGAAGCCAGAGTGGTGGAAAATGGACTTGATCCTTCAGCCAGTTCTACACCCATTGAACAGTCTACTCACCAAATCCATATCTTCCCAATTTGGAGGGAAGGATGTTGTGCGTTACTGTGTCAAAGGCCTTACTGAAGTCCACATAGATGACATTGGTACCCCTTCCTTTGCCCATTGATTTAGTGAAATCATAATAAAAAGCAATTAGGTTGGTCAAGCAGAATTTGCCTTTGGTGCAACCATGCTGGTTTTTCCATATCACCTCCCTGTCTTCCACTTACCTCGGTATAGCTTCCAGGAGGATTTACTCTGTGATCTTTCCCAGCACAGAAGTGAGAATGGCAGATTAGTAGTTCCCAGGGTCATCTTTTGTACCCTTGTTAAAAATGACTGTGATGTTTCATTTATTCCAGTCATCTTATTGCCATAACTTTTCAAATATCATTGAGAGTGGCTTGGCAACTACAACAGCTAATTCCTTAAGGACTCTGAGAAGTTATAAGAGCTCCATGTTTTGAATATTCATAAACCCATGGGATCAGATAATATTCTTCCGAGTCCTGGAGGAGCTGGTCAAAGTGATTATCAAGCCATTTTCAATAATTTACCAACAGTCTTGGCTAACTTGGGAGAAGTTCCTGTTGACTGGAGGTTAGCAAATGTGATGCCAGTCTACACGGAGAGCAGGAAAAGAATCCAGAGCATAACATTAGTTTAAATGAAGGTCATGGAGCAGTTTGTCTTGAATATCATTAGACAGCGCATACATGACAATCAAGTGATTAGAAGCAGCACTCAGCATTAATGGGTCCTTCCTGAGTAAACTTCTCCCTTTATAGCGAGATGATCTGCTTAATAGTGGAAGGGTTAGGGATGTTGTTTTCCTCAGTTTCAGTAACAAAACTGACACTGTTTCCTACATTGTTCACTGAAGAAACTGGTTGTTCATGGCTTGGACAGCTGTGTGGTTCGCTAGATGAAGAGAAGGCTGGATGTCCATGTTATGGTGTATGGCCAAGACAAGCAATGCCATCAAGGCCTGCTTCAGAAACGTTATGAAGAATTTAGTCATGAAAAGATTGGGTAAGCATTTGGAATGGGTTGACCAAGGAAACTTTGGAGTCCCCATCCCACAAGGTACTTAAGAGAAGTGCAGATGTGGCACTAAGGGACATAATTTAGTGATGGTTAGACTTGATGCTTGATGATTCTATGATTCTGTGATTCTGTGATTTTGAAATTCAATACAGGATGCTGGACAACGCTGAAAAGATTTAGAGAGGGATTGCTATCTATTAAGTAACATGCATTCACATGTATTAAATCAAACAAATTATATTTATATATTTTTACTCTATGTATCATCTACATCTAAAATATTTTTTTCATATATCAACACACAGTTCTCATGTTCAATTATCTTAAATCAAGTGCAATTATATTTTTCATATGTAGACTGTATCTATCACCTATCAGATTTACTCTGAGGAACTTAGCCCATTGTCATATCATTTATGTCTAGTTAGTTCTATCTTTAAAAAATTTCCTGTAAATGTTTTACCTTCCACAGCCATTGAAATTATCAAACGCATGCTATGCAATTGTACAAATAGTAGCACTCCCTACATATTCTTTCAGGAAACCCTCTAAGCTAAAATTAATTCACATCACATTTTAAATTTATTTATGGGGATAAAAACAGGTACTATTAAAGATTATATTAAATATTAAAGGACGGTAGTTACAGACAATAACAAAACATAGAAATAGCACACTATAAGTCCTGATAAAGCAGGAAATTAGAGGGCAATCTAAAATAAAGCTTCCCAGAAATGGAAACCCTCACTTACCAGTTATCAACTTGTCCAGAATTTTATCAATATAAGAAAAAATGTGAAGAGAAGCTTCAATTAGTAGGAAAAAAATGGCTTATTAAAATGATGTGGATAAAAAAAAAAAAAAGAAAAACCACCAAACAAATTAAGATGAATTACAACAGGAATCAAAGACTTATAATTTTCTTTGAAAAAAAGAACAAACAAAAAAACCCCTACAAATAAGCCAAAAAAAAAAAAAACCAAAAAACAAAAATACCCTCCACCCCTCTGTCCTCCTACCCAAAAAAAGGGAAATAAAATAACAACCAAAAAACCCACATAATTTAAATCCTTATATAACTGCAATTCAAAGACAAAAGCTGGGAAAAAAAATGGAATAATAGTGAATATTCTTTTGCATAATAAAAAATGGGATAACCTATCCAAAGTGCAAAGTACTCTTGTTAAACTATTAGAAGTTAGATTATTTTGGATTATGTATGCAGATGGTAATGCAATAATATCTGCTAATATAGTGAATGTTACTTCATTGTAAATTTTGTACCAGAATCTGACAGTGATAAATCTGCTCCAATTTTATATCTCTATATGGTGGGATGTATGAATACATGAAGGTGCAATTATAATTCAGAGCTCTTAAGGCACAATTAATAAATTCAAGTTGTGCTATGAGAGTTTCAGTCCATTTCTTTTTTCATCCTTTGTTGATTACTTGTGTATGTTTTTACTGATGTTGTTGCTAGCTTGTTTTTATCAGTTTTATCTCAATTCTCTGGGCACTGTTTGAGATCAATGTCAATGAACATTAAAATTCAAGCATTAACTGGAATCTCTTAACAGGTGTTTATTTAGTTAGGCCTTGGAGTGAAATATTTCTCCTGAGACTGGAATCTGAAACAACTTATCTGCTAGATAAATTCTTAAAAGGGAGTTTATTTTATTTTATTTTAACATTTTTTTTCTAATTGAAACAATATCTAAGTCTTAATGACCTTGAGCTTTATAATACTCAGGCAAACACAAACTGAAGTAACAATAATATTTCTACAACACGTTATCAGTCATACATAAACACTGACCAACAGAAATCTGTGGTCAGTGCTTGAAAGCATATGATTAAATTCACTCCTTTCAGACAGTTTGATTTAGCAATAGAACAGTTCTTAATGCACATTTCCTTTTTAAATTAACTTAATATCAATATCATCCTTGCTTCTGTGAACTGAAAGGGACAGTCTTGTTTCATCTTTTTTTTTTTTTTTAAATCCTTTCAAATTAATATCTGGAGTCCTTTAGGCACTCAGGTAACTGATAGAAGTATAGGAAGAATTCATAATAAGCAAATGCATTTGAAACATCAGAATAGATATCACCTTAGTGAGGATGAATCACTGAAACATTCATTAGAAATTCACACATCATGAAAAAGCATGTAACTAGATCATTTAATAAATGCATGTTAGATTCTAGCAGCTTCCTAATCCCATCTGAAAGTATTTTCTTAGTATACAATATGTAAGCAAAGCTTCTTACAAAATGTCATAGTATTGTAGAATCATAGAATGGTTTGGGTTGGAAGGGGCCTTAAAAGACCATTTAGTTCCACAACCTCTGCCATGGACAGGGACACCTTTCACTAGATCAGGTTGCCTAACGCCACATCCAACCTGGTCTTGAACATTTCCAGGAATGGGGCATCCACATCTTTTCTGGGTAACCCGTTTCAGTGCTTTGGTTCTCTCAGAGGATTTTTTGCCTTTGGGTGTGTAGAATCCTCTGATGCTAGAAGTTTTAAATAATGGACTGCAAAATTTTGAATGGAAAGTTATATATCTCAAGTTAAAGCTGTGGATTTGATGGAGAAAATTCCAAGGGAAATTCCAGTGGGCTTATTTGTACAATAAATTAGAAGAGATGACTAGAGTGATTCTTCTTAGACATAAGTGAGTATACTTCCACCTAAATTCTATAATCTAACAATTCTCAGTTTAGGTTGAATCTTTTCTTAGGAAAGGAAACTGATTTTAACCTACTTTGCCTCAGCATGTCAAAGCCCAAGAGTGAATCTGATGAACAGAAAACCTGTGAAAAATGGAAGACAGAGACAAAAAGCAAACCAGATACAGCTTTCTGAATTTCTTGGAGAGCTGTAGAAACTGAAACAAGAATATTTCTTCTTCTTTTTCTTTTTGAACTAGATTGCAGATTTCTGTGAAACAAGGTACAAACTGAAATGTATCCAGAAAAGATGATTTTTTTTTCTGATGGAAAGTAGATCTTTTTTGTTTGTTGCTTATGTTTTGTAGCTCAGTTCAATTATGAATGTACATGATAGCTTTCAAATAACAAAATTTAGTGCCCTTACCAATATCCACTGCAGTTCTTTGTGCTTAAACCTCTTAAATATAAATTCACCCTTAAGTATTCTATTCCCAACCATCAGCCAACTATGTCAGCCTATACAAGTTTCCTTGATGGGCAGTTACATATTCCTTGGTGAATCTCTATCAAATAGTGTGCTATGGAGAATTCTGATTGGCTCTGATGTGTAACTCTAATCATTTTCTTCAATTAATGTTACTGAATTTATATGGGTAGGAATACATACTACACAGAAATTGTACTAGTAATTAGCTAAGTATTTTCACCAGTTTTCATTATTTATATTACTTGTTAATAAATACAACACATAAGTGTGTTTTCTAGTAAATATCAATATCTAGTAACAGATATGAGGATTCTGAAAATTAGATTTTGAAATGTCTAACTTTATTCAGTGGAATGCAGATAACTTATCTGAGTACCTAAACTCTTGTGAATACCAGGACAGCCCCATACCTGAAAACAGGACCCAGAAAACAAGATCTGAAAACAACATTCAATGACTTACTTAACAGAGAAAGAATAGTTGGAGGCAGAGGCACATCTCTTCCTAAGTTGTTGCCAACAAGATTGCTACTTGGAATGAATAATATGAAATACTCTTACAGAAAGAAAACCAAACCACAGTTGTGTTAAGATGTGGATAAGAACACAAAATTCTGATTACTGTTCAATGATCTGTGTATTATAATTATTCTAAGTTATGAAAATAAAATTTATCAAGAACCAAGCTCAAGAACTCTTTTATATTAAGTAGGAACCGTGACCATGAAAGAACTTTTTGTTTTGTTTCGTTTTTTTTCCCCCTCTGTAATGCATTTACTCTTTAAACATTTTCTATATGAAATGAAGTTTCACTAAAAGAGTATTGCTGTTCTTTCTTCCCAGTAGTATACACTGTTTTGGTGAAAGGAGGTAAAAGGACAATGTTTATTTACCTATTTGAGAAAGAATTTAATTTTGTCTACTGGAAGAATGTCCTGGCTTGTAGATATAATAGTCATTAAAATAATTTCTTTTTGATACAGCAATGCAATGCAATTTGTAAATAAGCGGTATAAGGTTTTTATTTGTTTAGAATTGTAACTTTGTTTGGAACTACAGGGAAGTAGTTCTAAGAATGAGTTGATCATCATTCTTAAAAAATAAAGTACTAATATATGAGGTTACTTGGAGTCAAGCTGAGGAACTTACAACTTTAGCATAGGATGACTTAAATCTGCTAAATTTCCACTCCAAGGACTGTGATCACTTGTCATCTCTAACTTATGTCATGTTTTAACCTGTTACAGACACTGCTCTCACTTAGTATTTGAGAAATGGAGATTTATTTTGAAGAAAACAAACTATTACTTTTAAATATAGAGACATGAGTAAAGATATTATAATTCATATTTCACAGTACAGAATCCATTAAAAACTAATTGCATCTCTTCAGGGCATCACTAGCCACAGTTAAATACTACTGCAGAATGTACATTTTGCTGTCTGCATGTATGGGAACTGTTGAATCACAGCCTGAACCACTGATTGATCACCTGAAGTGAGCACTGAGTCAGCCACAAGTGCACAAGTGAAGTCAGTTCACCTGTGTGACCAGAAGGGTTGGAGTCTGGCTCCACCTCTCCTAGACCCCATTTAAGGGCTGACCACAACTGGGGAAGAATCTCTTGTTGGAAACCCTTCCTGTGTGAAGTTCCAGGCAAGCCTCAAATGTTAGTAACAGGTGAGCCTTTCCTATTTTACCGGTTGTCTTTATACGATCGGGATAAACCATACAAAAATATACTGTCTACCTTCATTGTTTTGTGTGGATACTATTCTTTTGGGATATTCACCCAACACTGCATAATGCTAGTTTAGATTCCTTCTTGGATTCCCTTTGTTCTCTGAAACTGTTATTTGATGTTTACAGGGTTTTAACATAACCTACTTTTTTAAAAATTGTATTTAAATGATTAACAGTAACACCTTAGACCTCAGCCCTGTAATGTTGAGACTATGGTTTTTACTGAGGTTTTTTCAGCCTGACTCTTTTAGGCTTATCTTGTTCATTAACTTGTCTGTGACCTTCAAACATTCTGGAAGGAAGTATTGAGATGATACCACTCCTACTTTAATTATGTAATCTTTTTGTGTATTTCTTTTCTCTAAACAAATCCAAGAAGGAAATAGTAGAATACTTATATCTCTTACCATATACAACTCTTCATTCAATATCTCTGTTTTAAAGGAATATTTTCCCAGCTTCTGTCAGTATCTCTTTCTTATGCTGTGTGTGGGCGTGACTAGAGGGGGATCTTGTCAGGGTAGGAGGTGAGAAAGGATGGACAAGTTGAAGTATAAGACAGTAACAACCCTTCAGTGGAGGCTGCCACTCAGAGCTGGATTTAACCAAACTTTGACAAGACTGAGCTGTGGAAAGTTATGGTTATTTCCACTTACTATCAGGAATAGCTACTGCAATAGCTATGAACACTAATTAAGCACAGCAAATACTAGAATGGGAACCAGAGAAAAGTGATTGGGAAGTTATTGAAAATCATTCTATTTAAACAAACAAAAAAATAAATCAGAGGAAAAATGTTCAAATAAATTTGTTCAAAACAAATTGCCTTCTTCGGCTCAGAGAAGAGAAGATTAAGGGAATGCCCCATTGCAGCCCACAGCTTTCTCATGAGGGGAGTGGAGAGGCAGGTACCAATCTGTCTGGTGACATCAGTAGGACCCAAGGTGTCAACGGTTTATAGGCTGGTTTGACCCGGTTCCATGACAATTGGTGCAGGGGACCCATGCCCTGGAGAAGGGGAGGCGAACCTAGAAACAAAACAGCAGCAACAATCTGAGGAGGAAAGCTAGTTTACTAAATAAGATATTGGAAAGCAAAATAACACAGTATAATTGGAATTAAATGTAATAAATCAAATAAAATGAGCAAGAGAGAGTGTCCGATAAACCGAAGGCATTATGCTAAATGCTGAGGGTGAGATGGCAGTGAGCACCCACTGCTGAGTCGATCCCAAAGGAAAGAGTGTCTCGTGACAATCAATACCCCCAGGTCCATTTCCTCTACACAGTCTTCCAGCCATTCTGCCCCAAGCCTGTAGCATTGCCTGGGGTTGTGGCCAAAGTGGGTTACTAGATACAAAATAGACTCCTGGGAGATACTGCTTATCTCCACTTGAACATACGGCCATTGATCACAACCCTCTGGCTGCCAGCTTCTTATCAACTCCTTATCCACCAAATAGTCTACCCTTCAGATCCATCTCTCTCTCCAATTTAGAGATAAGGATGCAGTGGGGGACAATGTCAAAGGCCTCGCACAAATCCAGGTAGGTGACATCAATTGCCCTTCCTTTGTCCACCAGTGCTATCTCTCCATCACAGAAGACCACCAGATTGGTCAGGCATGACCATCTCTTAGTGAAGCTACGCTGGCTCTCTTGGATAACCCACTTATTCCTCATGTGCCTTAACTGGATTTGCTCCATGATCTTCCCAAGCACAGACATGAGGCTCATTGCCTCTAGTTAGCCAGGTTCTTCCTCCCTTTCTTGTAAATGGGAGTGATGTTTCCCTTTTTCCAGTCAGCAGGGACTTCACCTTACAGCCACAACTTTTCAAATATAATGGAGAGTGGCACAGCAGCCATGTCAGCCAGCTCTCTTAGGACCTTGGGATGCATGTCATGTGGCCCCACGGACTTATACACAAGAGAGTCAGTCTCAGACGTGCTCTACTCTTACAGTAGGGTGGGAGTTTGTTCCCAGATCTCACCTAGAGCTTCAGGGATGTGAGAATCCTGGCTGTCAGTGAGGACTGAGGCAAGCAACTCACTGAGTACCTGTCATCAGCATATCTGTAGCAGCCAGCTCTCCTTTCTCATTTAGGAGAGATATGCATGATCTGATATGAAAGCTCTTGCACTCTCAGAAAGGCATCCCTAAAGGAAGAGCAACCAGCTATGTTCAACTCCTTTGTCTCTAAGGACAGCAACCCAGGAGATCTTGTCCAAAAATTCCTTAAATAACCACTAGTTTGTTCTCTTGAAATTCAGAGTCCTGACTCCAGCCTTCGCCAGGCCCATGTTCTTTGAGATCATGAACTCAAATCAGGGCATGGCCACTGCAGCCCAGGCTGCTTTCAATCCTAATATCTTTAATGATCTTCTTTGCATTGTTGAGTGCCAGGTCCAGCAATCCCCGAATCCGAAAGTTAACCATCAATGGACTCCAGGAGTTTCTTGTACTGCTTAGAGCTTGCTGTGTTGTCTTGCCAGAGGATATATGGGTGGTTGAAATCTGCCATCAGGATGAGAGTCTGTGAGCATAAACTTCTTGTGGCTGTCACAGGAAGGCCTTATCACCTAGCTAGGTCCCAAGCCAGGGTGATCTGTTTGCCCATGTAACCTTGTGATAGTGGACACCAGTTTCCCTTTCTGTCTACTGAATACATCTCAACCTGGTGACCTCTTCTCTCAGCCTGGTCAGATGCTCAAGAAGATCTTCCAGTTGAGCACATCAGCACACATAACACTCCTCACCTACACAAGACCCATGAGTGGCCTCTATATTCCAGAGCTCCTCGCATCAAAATGTCTGGGCACCATTCTCACTCTTCAAGTGGTGTGTCTGGGTGCATGCATCAGCCCATAGAGGTTTTGGTGCCCTGTCTGTGTTTCTGCCTCAGCCTGTCTGCCACGTCGGGTGGTCACCATGTTAATACTAATAGAAAGTTTTCCCTTAGTGACTCAGGTTGAGAAGAGCAGCTAACTCTGTTCAAACGCTGTGCACAAACAGTCCCTTGTTGCTGTTCCTGGCCAGAGCCTTCTCTTCTCCAGTCTGAAAAGATCCTGCTCTCTCCCTTTCCCTGACAGGGCAAGTGTTCCAACCTTTGGATCACTTCTGTGGCCCTCTTCTGGATGTGCTCCAATCAGTCTATGTCTCTCCTGTACTGAGGACTCCACATCTAGACAGAGGTGAGGCCTCACCAGTGCAGAGGGGCAGAATCACCTCTCTCAATCTGCTGGCCACGCTTTTGTTGCAGCTCAGGATACAGTTGGCTTTCTGTGCTGTAAGAGTACATTGCTGGCTCATGTTCAGCTTGCCATAAACCAAATCAGTGAGCAAGCTTTCATAATGTACATGTGAATTGCTAATTTCTGTAATTTTCAGATGTGACTTGAGCTCAGATAGTAAGGAAATTGGAATAATTATTTCCTCATTTCCAGATTTTTGAAATTTAATGATTTAAATGACCGGGGGCTGCAACATCTCTTCTAGACCTGAATGTTGTTCTGCTCTCGGACAGACATCTCAGAAAAAATGTCTACATCTTCAGTATCTTCAGCAATGAGGGAAGAAACTATTTTATTTGTATTTGAAATTTATTCAAAAACTTCAATTATTTATGGAATTTGAGACAAGTCAAAAAGGTATAAATTTTATTATTTGATAATTTAAACAACTAAAAATTTATTTTATCCTTGATAACGCAGAAGCAGGAGTCTTGAATGTCTGAAGATCCATTGTGTTAGATAGTAAGCAATTTCTACAAGATTTTTGACAATATCTTTATCTTTGAAGTTTGAAAAGCTGCCATCTGGAGCTTTATTCCCACTTCTTGCTGAGTAGCATTCTCTTGGCTGAGAAGCCATGTCATATGTTTGGGAACAGCTTATTTATGTAGTCTTGAGCTTCCCTTCATCAAGTAATTTTCAGTGCTAGTCAATCTTCCAAGAACAGAGATTTGCAGAGGCAAATCACTACAAAGTTTGGAAGATTTTTTACATGGAATGATTTGGGTGTATTTCTTCTGCATATCTGGTTAATCCACAATCTTTTCTTCTTCATACTTTTTACATTAGTATTAAATATATACTGATAGAAAAAATACTAAATGTGACTTGAGACATAGTTCTACGTGGAAATAAGTAACATGAGATTTGAGTTAGACCACGTGTGAAACACTAGTAGTTAGCACTTTCTACTTCTCTGTGCTTATAGCAGAGCTAACATACACAGTTTCAGAAAGGACTGTTTTGCAGATGCAGTGTGCTGATAGCTTAAATCAGGACATACTCTCTTTTTAGACATATGAGTAGTCCTAAAATAAGATCACTGCTGTAGTCCCAACAGTAGCAAAGTTGTATACATCTAGTAGTATGAAGTAGTAGTATGAAGTAATAGATATTTCAGAATAAAAAAAACCCAAACAAACACAAATGTTCACTGTATTTATGACAGTAAAGATGTTTAGCCCTCAGCTGTTCCATTGGAGTATGCATGTCCAAACTCTGACAGGAATGAGTAAATCTTGCTTGCTTGTGGAATTTTGTTATTTTTGTATAGGAAGTAACAACAGAAAGGAAGTACAAGAAGTCATCCAATCAAAATATTCAGCTTTTCAGGACTGACACTAAGCATAATGATTTATTGTATGTTACTGTGAATAAGTCTCTTTAGAATTCTGCTCCGCCTCCACACCTTATTCACCTGCCCTTTTTTTTTCCAAGTAACAGCGATGCAGAGGAATCCAGCAGAGCACAAACTCAACTGATATCTGTCTCAATTGATTAGCTGTCTAGCAGATCTGATTTTTGGGTTAGATACCTGAGAGAGCTCCAATTCATTAGTGATTGTCCACTTGTGATTAGAAACTGTGGGATGCCTAACCTCCACTTTTAACTGCTCCAATTTCATATTCCTTGTAGCCGTTAAGTGTGTTAATGGCAACTTAGCACCTAAATTAAGAAAACAACTTAGCAACATGCTACAGATAACTTCAAATCAGCAGGCGCCAAACTTAGGGAAAAAAAAGAAAAGAAAAAAGACATGATTGCTGCTGTAATGCTACTTCAGGAGGTATATGAAGTAATAAAATGTTGCAGTTATTTAATCTATCAGGATCATAGAGTTATCATTTGATGATAACATGATTGTTACATTATTGCTATCCTTTGTTACTGATTGCCACTTCTTCACTCAGGAGTACCATTTCCGTTTTATGTCAATTACTATATTTTCATATATTCTACTTTGTAAGGAAGCAAGGTTTCGCAGTTTTCTAGAATAGGCTTGCAGATTGCAGGCCATGTTAGTAATATGTGGCGCAAGAAAGGCTTGCTCTGGTACGGCCGCACCTTGAGGACTGTGTTCAGTTTTGGGCCCCTCACTACAAGAAGGACATTGAGGCCCTGGAGCGTGTTCAGAGAAGGGCAACAAAACTGGTGAGGGGTCTGGAGCACAAGTCTTATGAGGAGCGGCTGAGGGAGCTGGGATTGTTTAGTCTGGAGAAGAGGAGGCTCAGAGGAGACCTTATTGCACTCTACCACTTCCTGAAGGGGGGTTGTGGTGAGGAGGGGGTGGGCCTCTTCTCCCTGATAAATAACGACAGGACGAGAGGGAATTTGTGCTGGGGAAGATTTAGATTAGACCTGAGGAAACATTTTTTCTCTGAAAGAGTGGTCAGGCACTGGAATGGCCTGCCTAGGGAGGTGGTTGAGGCACCATCCCTAGCGCTGTTCAAGAAGCGTTTAGATGAGGTGCTAAGGGATTTGATTTAGTAGTTGGGTAGGGATGGTGATAGGAGGATGGTTGGACTAGATGATCTTGTAGGTCCTTTCCAACCTTATGAACCTATGAACCTTACTGCTTTCTGTGCTTATGCTCTATTTAGACAGTTTCTTTATTAAATCTTTCTGTCTTTCTGTAAGTTATATGAAAGGAGCCTCTCACTCTGCCAACATGATATTTCTAATATTTCTGATCCAACAGGATTGGTGTGGCTGTAAAAATAATTTCTAGATGCTACATAGCCCAGATTTTTATTAGTATTATTATTATACTGAATATTTATATTATTTTTTTAAATTTATTTTTAATGAAGAATATAAGAACTACAGTTTTATTGTAGAAAGAGTATCCAAAAATTTCTCATTTCTTCCACCAAAATAAATGTGTCCACCAATTATCTAAATTTCAGAACATGGCTAAATTCCACTGAAACAAGTTTTTAGAATTTTACCGTTTGCCAAAACCGATCCCATTCTGAGTAACAGTATGTCTAAATCCTGTTTGTTTTCAGAAATTAACTGCAGAAATATCTATGTTCCCTAAAGGGTTTATTCTGTGAATCATTGTGAGAATGGTGCATTTAGCATGCACATATTAGATTAGGTTGTCATACAAAATGGAGTTACTCTAGGCTCTGTTACTGCACAACAGAATAATTGGCAGTAATTTCACATAATATCTGAGGAAGAAAAGAGAGTTCTGGGAGAGAAAGAGGAAACATCTGTTTGAAGACACTGTACTGCATACCCCATACAGATAGAGGAAAATGTGAGAATAACTATTTCTGGGAATTCTTGGTTAGCATTTGAAGGAATTCAAATAGAAGATGAGAGAAGATAAAGGAGAGAATTTAAAAAATAAAGTGAGAAAGAAAAGAGTTTAGAGAAGACCACTGGTAGGATGACAGAGAAAAATCATCTCAGAAAAAAAAATGTATGAAGTTTCAAATATTTCTCATTATATGGGAAATCAGTTTCATTGTCTTCTGGAATATCCATGATATACACATAAATTTTGAAACAAGTGATCTTTGGAAGAGAAAATATATTATTATTTGAAACAAAGATATACAAATATAGATATTTGCACGCAATAAAGATATTTTTTCTTTCCATTAACATTATTGCAAAAACAAACACAATCAAACAAACAAAAATATATATATACTGAGCATACATTGTGCTACTGACTGTAAAGCAGTTAGGACCTAGGTATATTCTAGATTTTTGCATGAAAGATTAGAACATGAAATGTCCAAGAACCATCATAAGATACTGAGGTGTGTTAGAAAGATAAGCACATCTGAAAAAAAATATTGTGTTGCCTGATTGCTATCAACTTCTGTATTCTAAACCAATGTGGAACTCTATTGGCAGAGCATACCTCTTCCTTCTTATCCTGGAAAGCATCAAGCACTTCCTTTGGTCAAGACAGCATGGCATTTACTATTACCCTGAAGCAATGAAAGCAAAGAACTGCGTTTAGATAGACAGACTCCATGCTTAGCTGAGAAGTCACAGTGGAGATTTAGTTTTGTCACTTTTTGAGAGTTACTGAGGACGCTTCCCTCAGAGAGCAAGAAATGAGATTTTAGAATATTAAGATCAAACTAGATGCTCCTGATTGGTTTACCTTGCAAGAATAGTGTTTCCTGTGATTAATCCTTTGCTTATTAATTTCTCAAGAGTCACAATAATTTGAGTGCTCAGCTTTCAAAAGAGATATTAGTAAAAGTTTTCTCATAGATATTTATATGTTTATACAGATATGTTTACATAATGACATACAATATGTTTAATTAGTTCAGCTGGATTAACAGATTTTCATGACTGACATAATTGTTTGTAATCAGCAAGTTGCTGTGTCAAAGCCCTGTGTTCGAATGTAATATGCAACAGAAAAGCAGTAGTCCTGATGCTTATGCTTGGTGCCACAAAATTTTTATCTTGGGAAAGTAACAATACAAATGTTGGTTCAGTAAGGTAAAAAATATGACTGTATTAATAATACTGAACACAGTAGGTTTGTTTTGTCCTTATATTCTTGTGTATCACATGCTGATTCAAAAGGAAAATACTCAGATGCTCTTCTATTAAGTAGTTAAAGGAAAAAGTGTTGGAGCCATCTTCAAATCCCACTGTAAAGAAATTAAAAATACTTTGTGTTTTAATGCTTTTTAACAAAAGTAAAATAAATTACAACCATCACTCAAGAAAAAAATACACAAGTAGCAAGCTTAGGAGAGTAATGAGATCATGACTTCAGTGACAGTGATTGTGCTAGCAGGTGAATATTTGTCTTCAGTCTAATAATGAGAGAGGAAAAGGAAATGATACAGGTCAAAGCCTACAAGCTTCTTTAAGACTTTAAGAGAATGGCTAAGTAAAATTCTCCAACATGTCCTTTATGCTTCCTGATCTCTTTTCCTGTTTTCTTGATCTTGTTAAAAACTCAGACAGGCTGAAGTGGTAAAAATTATTAATAATTATCCTGTACTAGCCTTTATGAAAACTGAAATCTTTTGAAACTTTCGTTACTATTTCCTTACTTGTTTCTTTACTTCTTGTTAAGTTTCCCATGGGAGAAAAATCACTATTAACTGACTAATGAATACTTGGATAATAAATTTAAATTATGAAAATACTCCATAGACAGATATTAGACAAGAACTGAATAACTCAATTCTTCATTAACTCCTTGTGGCAAATATTCCATTATCTTGTTAAGTATTTTTTTTATTAATTTTAATTTAATACTTAATTTTCTAATAGAATATTGAAACACCTATAAAAAGCAGATACAGAAATAAAAACCTGCATTAACAGCTTGCATGGAATTCCAGACAAATTCTTAGTATAAATTGCTTTTCCTCTAATAAATTTAATTATGACGTGCTAGTTTATATAGCAGAAGAGGTCTTGGCTTTTGATTTTAAAGCAGCAATGAAATTCTGTGACACTGCTTTTGCAAGTTGCTACAAGCTTAATATGTTGTAATCCTGCTTTGAAAAAAAAATCATACTGGGAGTTTTTTTACTTCAGTGCAAAATAGGATATGTAGTCTATGCTGGGAGATTTCAGAACTGAGCAGTTATAATTAGAGTAATGCAACGGATGAATGACTGGGTATGTAAAACTTCAGCTGATGTAGAAAAAACATATTGTGCTGACATGTTCTCCATTCAGAAAGGTTATTTTTTAATTTATTATTATTATTTTATACAGTGGAAAATTCTTTGTGCATGAAAATTGACACATGAAGATAAATGCTTCTGTATACCGTACATGTATGGTAAACATAAACAGGCTACAATTAAAGTATCTATGTATTCAGTATTTTATTAAAATAGTTTTGATGACAGTCCATGGAGAAGGTGACAAATTGTCTACACCTCAGTGTAGGACTTTGAATCATTTGAAATGCCTTATAGGTGAAGATGCGCTTTAGATTTTACAGAGCTTGTTAAATTTCAGAGAATGCTCTGAATCTCACGATAGGGAAATCAGTGAATAGAATATGAAAAGAATATGTGACATATGACATATGAATATGTGCATTTGTTAGCACATATAAAAAAACCCAAGTACATGTGTTTTAATCTTCTTCCGTATCCTAGCTGTAAAATTCTTGGTGAAAAGTTTGCCCTCAAGACAATAATTTTCTTACTTAGTTTCATATACTAGAAAGGATTTTTAAATCAAGTGGATTCCAAGATACCTGAAGGACTTCATCTAAAAGATATTTTAAGGACAAAAATACTAGGAAAACTGAGCCTTTTACAACATGCTGTTATGTCTTTCCCTTTGAGTGTTTAGAAGAGTTCATTTTTTAATGTAATTAACATCTTGAATCCTCATAGCCTTTCTCAGAGCAATAGCCTATTCTATTCTGTATAACCTTTCCTTTTCCAAAACTTTATTTTTCGGTTGAAACTGTTTAGAACAGAACCAGGTCTTTTCTGCACATTTCTGAAATGAGACAACATTTTTATCCTGTTTGCAGATGGCAATAATTCTGTAAGCTCAAATACAGTATGATAGTATTACTGTGTTTCTAAATGCTTTTATCTAAATGCTTCAAATAATTACATGATGTTGGAGGAACTTGTATTTAAGTTAAATTCAGGAGTATTTGTTTTCTTTATGGATGTAGTAATTACATCTACAGTCATATCTTTATGTATCTGCTAGACTTGTAATTTTTGTCTTCACTGGACAAATAGTTAAGATTTAAGTAATTTTCTGACACAGTACTAATTTAGTTGTAGCTTAAAGACATTTTCTTCTTTTCCATAGTTCTTTTTTTCCCTCTTTTAATTTCTTTAAACTCAAAGGAAAGGAACAGGTATGGATTTTGTATGAATTTTGTTTGAGTTAAATTGCTTTGTTGAAAACTTCATCCTCAGGCAGTTTTTCTAACAATGATCAAAGGAATAGAAATTGCTCATTCTTGTTGCAGCAGTATCACTTCAAGAAAATATTTAACTGCTCAATATAGAACTCACTGGAATCCAAGCCTCAATTTTTCCAAGGAGCAGAGTTGAGAGACACTTGTATTCTTACTCTTTGATCCCTTCTCATAGGATTGTATGATAATTCAGGCTGAAAGGGACCTCAAGTAGATCTCTAGGCAAACCTATGAAAACAGGGACAGCAACAGATCAGGTCAGGTTGCTCAGGGCTTTTTACAGCCAGGTTTTGGAATATTTCACTAACTTTTTAGAAAAACTACTTCACAGTTTGATTAATTTCCTTACTGTGAAAAATGTTCCTCTTTATAGCAAATCAGATCCTCTTTTATTTTAACTTGTGTCTGCTGCATTTCATATTGTATTTGTATGATGTATTAGTATGTGCATGTTTAGAATTATTTTCTTTTGATTTCACATGTTATTCTTAGAGCATTATCAGACATCAAGTTATAAGTCCTGAAAGGTAGTAAAAGTCTCTTGATCACAGCACAAAGCAGTAAGGAATTTCTTATGGTAGCCCTGTCACAAATTAAGCTACAGCCTTTTTATGATTGCAACCATACACATGAATTTCAAAGTGCCTCTACACTAGTGATTCATAGTGGCTGTCTCTAGACATCACTTCACTTTTCTGTCTCCATCCCATTTTTTTTTTTTGAGGAAATGCCTGAGTCACTTTTTTATTTATTTAAATAAACCCTTGTTTTACATTCTTAGGCTACTCAGTTCTTATCCTATTCTTTGCCCTCTTTTTGGAGTCTAAACGTGAATGCCAGGAGAAAATTTCTTCAAGCTTTTTAATTCACAATGGAATACACAGACTAGAAAACTTAAGTTATGAATTGACCTGAAGTTAAAATACATTCCTGGTTTTCACACTTGCTCTAAACTTTCTGAGTCAAATGTGAACAGATTTTACTGAAGTACTCCACTTTCACAGATATGATCGTGGTTCTGCCTACTTGAGAGTTTATCTGCTTGTTTATTTGTTGAATCATTGGCAGAATGGTTGTTGGTTGAATCATTGGCAGAATTGTTTAGGTATTTTTTGTTTGCTCATCATCATTTTTTTTCTTCTTTCTTTGAAAGTCTATTCCCCTTATATGTCTTATCAAAGTGCTTGTAAATTACTGTGCTTTCTAATTGAAGTGAAGGGCACTTGTTTGAACTTAGGAATAACTTTCACTAAATTTGTCATGTATCGTTAATAGAAGAACTATCATTTAGTTATTAGCACTCCAGAATAAATCTATGGTTAGTACCTAATTTACAGAAAGTGAAGATTATTATATCCATGTTTGGTGACCTTGAAGGTGCATTGTGTTCAGTACCCTTTTTATAACCTTTATTACCAGGGAATACAGAGCTTTAAAGAAATACTAACATTTCACTTTAACATCCACAATAATCTATTATAAAGCCAGCTAAGCCAGTCCCCAAATACAGAGAAATGTTATTACATGCTCAGCTAGCTGTCAAGGGGCCATGAGTCAGTAGCTTACACTTATCAAAAGTAACAAGGTTGTTCTGAATTTTCTTCCAACAAAGCCAGCCAGCTTATGAAGGGATTAAGCTCTCTTTGATTAGAACAACCAGAACACATCCTTCCCTTTTAATTAGCATTCCCTTTTGCTTGGTTTAGGCTGGTAATTTGACACTCATAGTAGCCAGTGCAAGAAAAGGCTTGCATTTTTGGCCTACCCTGGAGTATGATAGCAGTAGTATATTAGTATGCACTAGCTAAAATATGAACAATCTTACAGATCATTTCGAAGGCCTAAGAAAATCCCAAGGGCACAATGTCAATAGATACAGTGTAATAATACATGAATACAGTGTGTGACAGGAGATTCTGTGAGCCTTTA
Organism: Cyrtonyx montezumae; assembly: GCF_038088225.1. Taxonomy (NCBI): domain Eukaryota; kingdom Metazoa; phylum Chordata; class Aves; order Galliformes; family Odontophoridae; genus Cyrtonyx; species Cyrtonyx montezumae. The sequence continues at coordinate 9,022,845 of NW_027072034.1, read as the reverse complement.
GGCACAGTATATCACCCCAAGGCCATAAATTTTTACCTTCTATCCTAGAAAACGAAAAAGGTATTATGTCAGTTTTATTGATATTTTAGAAGTTTACATTTTAATTTCTGTCTTAAGGCAAGACAGACGGCAGTAGTGGAAAAATGAGAAGAAAAATATGTCCAAAAAATGAAGTACTGATATCAAGACAGATTGGAATGGAAATAACCCTGTCATGTTGAAAAGAAAGAAAAAAAATGATTTTATTGGAAATCGAGTAATTGTATGTTGACTGTGGATTGCCTTTTCTCACCTTTCCCCAATCTTTCCTCTTTTTACCCTGAAATCTCAGTGTTGATTGGCATTTAATAAAGATCAAAGAAACTATATCACAGAGTCCTTTGGGTTGAAAGATGCCTTTAAAGATCATCTATTCCATTTCCCCTTCAAAGCCTCATCCAAGCTAAAGTTTAACATTTCCTGTGACAGGACATCCACAACTTATCTGGCAATATGTTCTGGTGTACTGCCGCTCTCATAATGAACATGTCTTCCTTATGTCCAATCTGAATATACACTTTTTCAGTTTAAAATCATGGGGCTTTGTCCTGTCACAAAAAGCCTTTGTAAAGGGCCTCATCTTTCTTGTAGGTCCATTTTAAGTACTGGAACGCTGCAATAAGGTCACACTACAGCCTTCTATTTTAATCCGTGATCTGGTCTTTCTCACAGCCCTCATCTGGCCTTGCTGTAACAGATCTGTATCTTCCTTGTGCTATGAGTCCCAGAGCTGAACTCAGTAGTCTAGGGAAAGTACCACAGGAGTGGAGAAGAAGAGGAGAATCACCTCCCGTGACATGCTGACCTCCCTTCTTTGGTGCAGTCCAGATTACAGTTGGCTTTCTGGACTGCAATAGTACATTCCTGACTCATGTAATGCTTTTCATTTACCATTACTCCTAAGTACTCCCTCTCTGCAGGACTGCTATTAGTCCATTTTTTTTCCACAGTTTGTACTGATATTTGGGATTCCCCTAATCCAGAGGCTGTACCTTGCTTTTTGTGTTGTTGAATTTCATGAGTTTCAAATCACAGAATCACAACATTGTAGGGGTTGGAAGGGACCTCTAGAGATTGAGTCCAACTCCCCTGCCAGAGCAGGCTCCCTAGCCCAAGTTATGCAGGTAGGCATCCAGGCAGGTCTTGAATGTCTCCAGAGAAGGAGATTCCACAACTGCTCTGGACAGCCTGTGCCAGTGCTCTGTCACCCTCACTGTGAAGAAATTCCCACACACAATTGTGTGGAACTTCCTACGCCTCAGTTTGTGACTACTTCCCTTTGTACTATCACCACACACTGCTAGGGAGAAATCAGCCTCATTCCTTTCCCTCCCACTCCTTAGATATTTATAGATGTGGATCAGATTCCCTCCTGAGATCAGGATGGAATCTGAGAGATCTAAACTGAGACCACTCCTGAAGTCCAAGTCCTTCTGTACTGCATGCCTTCACTTCAGCATGTTAACTGCACTATTCTGCCTGGTGTCATTTGCTAAATTTGTTAAGCATGTAGTCAATTCCACTGTCTATATCATTAATGAAGACACTAAGTAGTATTAGATGCTTCAGAGACACCTCTTGTTACTGACCAATGTGCTTCAGAAGTTACTTCTGTTAGTTATACAAAACTCTGAATACTATACTGAATAATTATCACACTGAATGTCTGCCAGATAATTGTAAGTTACCTGCTTTCTTTGATACATTTTATTGTCATAAATTTTAAATGAGCCCTACTGTGTCCTGCTCAAATGTAGTATTTAAGATTATCCTTCTAAACTCACCTGTTTTCTGTCCTTTTCTCCTTTCTTCTCTCCTTGGTTCTGTACTTCATGTACAAAAAATCAATTTTGTTTAGCACAACCAGTGGTGACAGTCTTGCAATGCAGACTGTTTAATGAGCAACTGTTCATCTTCTACTCTTCACTTACCTAGCATTACATCACAGTTCTGCCCTGTGATCTGCTTGTATAATCACTCCCTAGCTCAGTTCAATCAAAATGGTATTGTTTTGTTTATTTTTAATAAAAGTAAAACACCTGAAACATTTGTCATTTAAAGATCAATTGAAATTAGAGATCTTAAAGAAAATACTCTGTCTTCTCTCACCTATTCTCTGTACTGGAGGGGAATATTAAACTAACAAATATAGACCATATATTTGTAGGTGTTTAGACTTTCCTTTTCAGTTTATGCAGGGATTTGTGGCTTTTAAAAAGATCAAAGGAATCTTAGTTACACCTCCAACTGAATTTTATAAGCCAGCATTGTTTTCTAAGAGCAGCAGAACTGATTATTTGATATCTCATAGCAGTATTAGATTTAAGAAAGAACGGTAAAAATTACATTGAGTAACTTGGATTTTGTCCATTGGCCTTTTATTTTAATTGTTTCATTTCTTACTGGATTATTCATCTGCCTACAGGCAGGAGGAAGTATAAACTACTGTAAAAACTCAATAGCTGAAACTACTCCTCCCATAGCTCTTGTCCTTTGACACAGTCTGTATTTTGATTTGATCCAATGCATTCTGCCTGACCGAAACATTCAAAACATACTCTTGCTGTTGGGTTTTCATGCCTCTGCAAGGGCCTAAGCCATCAAAACAGCTAAATTGTTCATGCTTAAGAAGTCTGATTTTAGGAGAAGACTACTATTTTGAAATAGAATATTCCATTTGGAGAATAATTTTAGTGATAAAAAAAAAAAATTGTTTTTTTGATCCTTTTTCAATGTATATGATATAAAAATCATTTGAAACTCACTTCATAATATCTGATACACATTTTCAGAAGGATTTTTTTCTTGAAGGATAAGGTATAATGAAAGGATTTCTTTTTTGCTTTTTTTTTCTTTTTTAAATAGCAACTGCTAAGACACTTAATGGTCCATGAAATAACATTTTTATATTATGATTCTTTAATATCTGAATAACATGGAGTTAAGGTAGTTTAATGAAACTTGTAAAATAGCCACCTTTCCTCAAGAATATGAGTAGAGATACAAAGTGAATGAGACGTAACATTAAAGATAATAATAGATGAGAGTTTGGGAAATGGCACAGAGGCAAACAAAAAAATTATCATGGAAAATTCCAGTATGTGAGGATAGGTTTCAAAGACAGGACACAAGTGTGTTATGAAGTTTCTTAGAAATTTGAGTTTATTTAATACATTTAATACAGAGATTAATTAATTAATAGATTTAATACAGAGAAATATCATAACAAATGCTTATTTCCTCTTTTTTATGCAGGCCCTGAACATCTAATGAGGAATTTATTACATGAAAAGGAAGAGGAAATTTGTTGTTTATTGATGTGGCTACTTAATACTTTAATTCATTAATTTGTAAAATTCATATTAAAATAAGTTGGAGAACAATCTAGTAAAAAAGTTACTAGGTAACAATTAAATTGCTAGAATACATCATTTCTGTTCCCTCACTCTACTCACACATGTAGGTTGTCATGTAATGCACATACACACAGTCATCTGCACACACACATATACATAGATCACTCCAAAAATAATGCCATCTTTTTATTTACATGGAAATTACAACAGATATAAAGAGCACAGTAACATTATTTGACAGAGCAAATTCTCAGCTACAAGACAGAAAAAAAAAATAGTCAAAATAGTCACTACCATTAGCCATGCATTTTTACCAGTGATGAACAAAAGCCTGCATGCTGTGGTCATAAAAATCTGCGCCAGTGGAGGTGATCTAGTTTTTCACAGCTGTGTAGTGGCATTGTTGCTAAGAAAATATTGCCCATGCAGTCCATTTTTCATTTAGTCAAACAGGTGGAAGTCAGGAAGAGTCAAACTCAGAGTATAAAATTAGATCTGTCCAGTCAAGATTGGCAATGCAGTCCATCGTCTTCAAAATGAAATGGGGCCTTGTGTTATCACATTGCAAAAGAAAGATTGTCTTCTTCTCTGGCCTGAGTCTGGAAGTTCAATCCATCAGCTTACTCATTATCATGACATAGTGGTTAGAGTTGTTGGTTTGTCTGGGTTATGGGAAATCCAGAAAAATCTCAAAGGACAAAGAATCCATATTTCAAAGGACAACGTATATCATTTTACCTGTGGATGGCTGGGTCTTGAAATTTTTCTTTGATGGAGAATTCACATCCCCTCTTCATGGACTGGCCTTTTGATTACAGTTCATAGTCCTGACATCATATACTGTTACTAGTAGTGATGCAGTCAAGGAAACTGTCATCAGCCTTGTTCAATAGCTGCTGATAAACTTGCATTCTGCGTTCTTTCTGTTCCCGTGCAAGAACTTGAGGGACTCACCTGGCACCAACTTTGTGATATTCCAACATTGCCACCATTGTTTAGTTTCCTCCGTAAAATGGGTTGACTTTATTGAAGCAGAATGAAAACAATCACCTTATAAATACTGCTTGCTTGTGCTAGCTCTCAAGAATATCTGAGTTTTGTACTCAAAGCATTATTTGGTCTACTTAGCTATGCTAACAATCAGTCAAATATTTTAAATAACACCATAGTTGATTGTTTTCCAGTCTATACATACATCTGCCATGTAGTGAAAGAAATGAGGAAGATTTCTTTAAAAAAAAAATAGTATCCATCCATCTGGCAGTGATTTTTGTGGCTCTGAATGATTATACTCTTTGCTACCAAAAATAATAATAAACAAAACATAACAAAACAACACAAAAAAAGTTTATACTTCTGCATGATCAGTGCTGATTTGCTTTTCTTGAGTAGGCCTATCTGACCAGTAAATGTACCAGCTAAGTGAGGTAGCTTAAGTTTGCATATTTCTTCAATGAAATAATATGATTATGAAACATATACATCCTAGTTTTAACAGTTTTGCTTTCTTTTCTATTAGAAAGGTTAATTGGTCTTTTGTGACTATGGAAAGAAAATAATTGATTTTATTATTTCAGTCATTTGTGATTATAAGAAAATCCTAATGTTAAGCAAGAATTATATTGATCTAGTGGTAAACAATGAATCAGATGAAGTCCACATTGTTTCCCTTACTTGTTCCAGCACAGCAGAGTTGGGAGGATGTGAAGCAGGGGCACTGACTGTCAGTTCTTTACCATATCATGGACAATTAGTTTTATCAAATATAGCTTGGGTATTTTCAAAGAGCATTTTCATTCTTCAGTTGTCAGAAGTATGATTAATAAACATAGAGCCACTCTTGTTCCTGGCAGCTTTTCAGCATCAGAAGGCTAATTCCTTCCTCAGCTAAGTGTCACATGCATGTCTCATTTAGTATTATTTATTTATCTTTGTACACCAAAATATATTACAAAATGGAACCAATATCATATAAAGAAGACTGTCCCCAAAGATTACTGAAATCTGTAGCTGCTTCAACTTTTAAGTATTTCATTATTCTAAGGTAATTTTATAGTAAAAAAATAAAAATTGATGTTACTGAAAACATTTTTATGTGGTTGTGAATTCCATTTTTACATCTTAGTAAATACATTCTTTCATAAGTTTTAGAAAATTGAAAAACTTAGTTATATTCTTTTTGTTCTTCAAGTTAAATGTTAAAAATTTTAAATATTTTGGGATTATATCTCTCCAAAGGACTTCACTTTGGAAGTAACCTGAACATACTGAAAAATCGTTAAATGATTGGGTGGGAGACACAAGATATAAATATCAATTGTAGGAGAAGAAAAAAAAGATTTTTTTACTTTTGGGTACATCTAGGTAAATTCTCATTATTGTGCCCCTGATATTCAGTGCAACATCAACATTTGTTGTGCCAAGTGGGGCATTGCTTCAAAAAAATAGCATAGTAAAGGAAGCACTGATAAAATAAGAGAATAAGATGCACATTCATTTCATCCCAAGAAATCAGATTATTTGATAATTGGATTTAGGGAAACCTTCATGTACTCTAGACATGGGGTTAATTCTCTGAGTGAAGCAATGGCAAAACAGTCTTAAAGAAGGAAGCTACTAGTTATCTGGTAACTTTTTTTCTATCACCTTTCACCTCTGATTAGGAATGAGTTCATAAGCCAAGCAGCCTGCCACACTGAATCTGTTTTGACCGCAACAGTAGTAGGTGAGTGATCACCCTGTCCCTATCTCAATCCTTTTTTATATATTTTTTAATCATATTTCTTCCCCCTGTACTGAGGAGGAAGTGTGAGTGTGGCATAGTGGTTCTTAGCTACCTATCTCTGCTAAACTACCCCATTAATAATGTGGCTTCTTCACAAATTTAGAGGGAAAATGCTGTTCATTTAAAACTAAATTTAGGAAGGCAGTATCTCTTTTTGGGAGTCATTAAGACTTCTTGCATTTTTTCACTAATTTCTAAAAAAAATCACACATTTTAGAAAGACAAATGCACTGGGAACACAAAGTTTAAGTAAGTTAGATCCAAAGTAGAGCTGCACAGTAGTTCAGTGGTAAAAAGTGGCACACTTTGCTATAGTATCATTGGACAGGAGAGAAAGATATGGGAGTTATTCAGTAATTCTTACTGATAAAACCTTCCTTCTTTGCACTTACTAATGTACTGAGAATAATGACTCTTTCAAAAATGTTTATGCGTTTTTACCTTTTTTTACAGTCATTCTTGTCATCTATCTTGTTGTCTTAGATCTTATTCTAAATCTGGCTAAATTTTACCATCAATTTACAGTTTTAAGTGTTTTAACAGATAAAATTTCGATTTATTTTGTCCTTTACAAGTTACATTTGTTGTATAAAGATACTGCATAATGACTCCTCCTCTTACCTCTGAACATAGTTTTACAGTAAATCTATGTAGAGCCAAACACTCAAATACCATGGCAGGAGGAAAATTTGTTAATATGAAATTTCCAGTCCTGTTGTTCTTATGTACAAGGCCAACCTCAGATCTTCTCAGATTGGCTGCTGGACTCAAATATTGATGCTTTTTTTACTTCAGTAGGCTAGAATCTGCCTTGCTTGTTTGACAGGATGGCATCGAATTTAGTATATGTGTTACCTGAACCTCTGAACTCGTTTGCAATCAGGGCCAGTGTTACAGCAGTTTTAACAACCCATTGTATGTTTGATTTCATCAGAAGCTGGTGCGTGATATGGGATATGATAAATCCACTCAATGCCATGATCTTTAGCACAAGTATTTACAAGAGAATTTTTGAAATGAGTCCCATTATCTGACTAAGTTCTTTCTGGAGTGCCATGTCTCCACAGGACTTGTTTCTCAATACCTAAGATGGTGTTTCAGGCAGTAGCATGAGGTACTGCGTATGTTTCAAGCCACTCAGTGTTTGCTTCCACCATGGTAAGCACATAACTCTTACCAGGGAGTCACCACCCTGGAGCTATTCAAGGAACATTTAGACATTGTGTTGAGGAACATGGTTTAGTAAGAACAATTGGTAATAGGTAGATGTTTGGACTGGATGATCCTGTAGGTCTTTTCCAACCTTGGTGATTCTATGATTCTATATTTCTCTTGGGCACATGAGCATCTACAGGATGCACCTTTATAACTGTATTCTTTATTCAGGCAGCAATGTCTTTCACAGTTCAGCAGCCCAAATAGCTTTATCTCTTTGTTGCCAAATGTTTTGTTCCTACTGCTGTAACCACCCCCATAAAGCATTTGCCACCATCCATGAATCAGTGTAAAGATAAAACACTGGCCACCTCTCCCATTCAGCAATATCTAGGGCCAGTTGGACAACCTATACACCTGCAAATTGGCTTGGCTCTTCTTTTCTCTCAGTGGCCTCTTTAACTTGTCATGTAGGGCTTGACATGGCAAATTTCCATCTGTGATTCATTCCCACAATACAACACGATCCATCTGTCAACAGGGCAAATTTATTTTCATTTTCTAGCAATTCATTGGATGGTGGGACCTCCTTAGCATGTAATACTTCTGCTGGTGGCATTTCAAACTTTCTACCTTCAGACCAGACCATGACCACCTCTAGAATTCCTGAATGACTGAGGTTCCCCATCCTGTGATCACTGTGTAAAGCACAATCCACTTACTCCAAGTGGCAGCAGTGGCATGATGGATGGGGGGAACATTTCCTTTAAACATTCAATTCAGCACTGGCAGTTGAAGTGCTAAAAGGAGCTTTGTTTCAGTACTGATAACTTCAGAAGCAGCCTCAACCCCCTCATACATGGCTAAGATCTCCTTTTCAGTTGGATTGTAGTTCTTTTTGGACCCCCTGTACGCTCCACTCCAGAATTCAAGGGGTCAGTCTCTGGTCTCTCCAGAGGCTCTTTGCCACAAACTCCAAGTGGGACCTTTCTCTCCAGCAGTAGTGTAAAGGATGTTCTTTACATCATGTCCCATCTGTACTGGCCCCAGGGCCACAGCACAGGCTATGTCCTGTTTATTTTGCTGAAAAGCCAGCTACTGCTCAGGGCCCCATACAAAATCATACTTCTTCTGTGTCACCTGATCAAGAGAGCTTAAAATGAGACTATAGTTCAGAATATGTATTTTCCAAAAACCCACTGCACCCAGAAAAGATTGAGTTTCCTTTTTACTAGTGGGTGAAGACATGGCAGTAATTCTGTCAATCACATCTACTGGGATGTGACAACATCCATTTTGCCACTTTATACCTAGGAACTGAATTTCCTGTGCAGGTCTTTTCACTTTGCTTCATTTAATAGCAAAACCAGCTTGCAGAAGAATTTGGATTATTTGCTCTCCTTTCTCGAAAACTTCCTCTGCTGTATTGCCCCACACAACAGTATCATCAATATACTGCAGATGCTCAGGGGTATTGCCCTGCTCCAATGTATTTGGCTCATTCATAGCAAATAGTTGGGGTGTGCTTCCACCCCTGGGGCAAACAGTTCCAGGTATACTGAACGCCCCTCCAGGTGAAGGCAAACTGTGGCCTGCATTCTGTGGCTAGAGGAATTGAAAAGAAGGCATTGGCAATGTCAATGGTGGCATACCACTGACTCCAGTTCTTACTGGAGTTGTAGCATGTCTGTCACAGCATCACTCAGTATAGGTGTGACTTCATTCAGGCCATGGTAGCCTACTGTCAGCCTCCATTCTCCACTGGCTTTATACACTGGTCATATGGGGCTGTTAAAAGGTGAGTGAGTTTTGCTGATCGCTCCCTGACTCTCTAGTTGATGAATCAACTCAAGAATGAGGAGCGAGGAATCCCTGTTAGTGCAGTACTGCTTTCTGTGCATAGTTTTTGTAGTAGTTAGTACCTGTTGCTCTTAAATTTGTAGGAAACCCACAACAGATGGATTTTCCAACAGGCCAGGAAAAGCAGACATTTACTTAATACTGTCTATATCTACAGCAGCCATTCCAACAGCACATTGATAGCCCTTGGGGCCCTTTAAATGTCCCTTTCTGAGGTAAGCAATACCAAGTATACATGGAGCCCCTGGGCCAGTCACAATAGGATGTTTTTGCCAGTCTTTACAAGTGTATCTCATTTCTGCCTCCAACACAGTCAACTCTTGAGAGCCCCCATTCTCTCCAGAAATATGAATTGGTTCTGCCCCTTCATGACTTGATGGCATTAGAGTGCACTGTGCACCAGTGCCCACCATTGCCTTGTATTTCTGTGGGTCTGATGTGCCAGGCCATCTTATTCACACAGTCGAATAAACTCTGTTATCTCTATTATCCCTCTCCCAGCCCTTACTGAGGGCAGGGCCCCTCTATTGGTTATTTGCAGTAACAGTAGCAATTGCATTGGTGGTTAGTCTGTGTTGTAATCCTATCATCTGTGCTTGTGATATAGGAGTGGTTTTTTTTATGCCACTTCTTCATGTCTTCTCCATGCTCAAACAAGTAACTCCACAAGACACATGACATAAATCTACTACTGTCATTTACTTGAGCAAGAAGATGTCTACCCTTAATAGCTGAGATTTTTGATGAAACAGGTGAGGAACAGGGTTCATCACCTTTAATCAGTTTGATCAGCTCCTTCAGTATTCTCTTTTGATCATCCCGATCTTCATCAGTTGTTTCTGATACTAACATATATTCATCACCATTAATCAGTAGAGACAGTATACCATCCTGCTTCTTCTCCATTTTATCTAGCCTTTCTGTGACTTTTGAGATGGATGAAGTATAAATATGGGGAGGCATGGCAGGTTGATTATATCACCTTGTCACAAACTGGCAATGGTAAATGTTATGCGCCCACCATGGTAGAGGCAAACACTGAGTGGCTTGAAACATATGCAGTACCCCATGCTACCACCCGAAACACCATTTTAGGTCTTGAGTCTCAAGTCCTGTGGTGACATGGCACTTCAGAAAGAATTGAGTCAGATAATGGGACTCATTTCAAAAATTCTCTTGTAAATATTCGGGCCAAAGATCATGGCATTAAGTGGATTTATCATATCCCCTATCACACAAAAGCTTCTGGTAAAATTGAAAGGTACAATGGGTTGTTAATAACAATGTTGATAGCAATGGGTGGCGGAACATTTCAACACTGGGAGAAGCATTTGGCAGAAGCCACCTGGCTGGTCAACACTCAAGAATCTATCAGTCAAGATGGTCCTAACCAATCCATCTCAAAACATACAGCTCCCTTCAGAAGGATATAAGGTCCCATGTAAAGAACATCTTGGGAAAAGTGGTTTGGGTCTTTCCAGCTTCTAGAAAAAGAAAACCTCTCCATGGAAATATTTTTGCACAGGGACCTGGGTACATTTGAAGGGTGATGCAGGAGAATTGGGATGTTAAATGTGTACCACAAGGGAATTTGATGCTGGGAGAGTGCAGTTAGTAATTCCATGTACATATATATATGTGTATGTGTGTGTTTAATGCTTGTTAATCATTGCTTGTATATATATAGTATATATATATATATATGTAGTGATGTGAAATAAGGGGTGGAATGTTTTTATGGTTTTTGTTATTGGTATTCCACATCATAAATTCATGTAAGCTATTGGGAATTAAAGTCCAGTTGTGTGGACTGCCAAATTTCCAGGTACATGGTTCTCAGAAGAGAAGAAGAACTACATACCCTAAAGGACTTTATGTTCCTGTTTTCCACCTAGTGGGAAAAATAAAACTGCATGCAAAATCCTGAGACTTCTTTTTTTTTAGCTGCTCATCGTCGGTGGGAGCTTCTTAGTCATCTCGCCTTCAGCTTTAGAATAAGTCTTTAGGTTTTGGACACTCTCTCATTTTATTTGATTTATTAGCTTCAGTTCCAAGGTTATTGTACTATATTGTGTTACTTCGCATTCTGACATCTTATTTAATAAATTGGTTTTCCTTCTCAGGTCATTACTGCTGTTTGGTTTTTAGGCCTGTCTTTAGAGCTAGTCTTTAGTCTTTTTAGGCCTGTTTTTTAGACCCTCTCACTTTTCCCTGTTTCCCTTTCACAGGGAAGGGGTTCATGGGTCCCCCACCCCATTAACCAAATTGAACCGTGCTGAACCAGCCCTGTAAACCATTGACAAAAGGCTTTTTTTTTTTTTTTTTTTTTTTTTTTTTTGTAATTTAAATTCCTGTTGCACTGCACATTGCGAAAAAATCCTCAGTCAGAAAAAGCTGTATAAAAATAGTTATGTATTACAATAGACATATGGAAGATATTTTGAAAAGGGAGTTTAAACCAGACAAGGTGAGATTGGTTATATATGTCTATGTTTAGGTATCTGAAATTCAGTACCAACTTTTTGCCCAGGATTAAGTTTACCTTGCTGGTGTTGTGTACTTGATGCCCAGGAAGTCAACTGGGCTGCATCAAAAGAAAGATGATTAGTAGGTTAAGGGAAATGATTCTCCCATTCTACTCCACACTCATGAGAGCTGGAGTATTGTATACAGCTGCATGATAAGGACATGGGGCTCTTGATTGTCTTCAGAGGAGAGCCATGAAGGTGATCAGAGGGCTGAACATTGCTGCTATGATGACAGACTGAGAGAGCTGAATCTGCTCAACTAGGAAGAGGCTCCAGAGAGACCTCATTGTAGCCCTCCAGTACTTAAAGGTAGTTAATACAAAAGATGGAGAACTTTTTACATGCACTGTGATAGGGCAAGGGGGAATATTTTTCTACTAACAGGAGACTTAGGTTAGATACTAGGGAAAAATTTTCATTCAGAGTGTGGGGAGGCACTGGTACAGATTGATTAGTGAAAGTGGATGCTCCTTGTCTGGGTAAGTTCAAGGCCAGGTTGGATGGGGCCCTGAGCAGCCTCATCTGGTAGTTAGCATTAGCTCTCCCCATACGAGGAAGGGTGGAACTAGATAGTCTTTAAGGCTTCTTCTAACACAAGCCATTCTATAATGCTGTGATTTATTATGTCTGTAAGTGATCTCATGTCCTTGTGCCAGATGCACTAGAGACATAGCATTTTCTTTCTGTATCTACTGTGCGATCCCAAAAGGTTTGGGAAAGTAAATCATTTATAATGAATGACACCATGTACCTTTACATTTAATGGAAGGCACTCTAAATCTACATGAAAAAGATGTTTTTAGTTAGGGATAGAATACTATCCAGTATGAAAGTTCTGGTTAACCTCAAATCTAGTCAAAATAATAATAACTTTTTCTCAAGTACTAATGAAAGAGAGAAACTTAATGGAAGAAATTCTGTGACTATTATGTTTAATGATTTGGAATAACTGTCAGGTCTCAGAAGGTTTCTGTGTCTGGATTATTACTGACCATGAAGTTCAGAAAAAAAAATGTATTGAATGCAAAAGAATAGATGACAATACACAAAAGAGGTTTTATACTTAGAGAAAATAAATTAAATTTGAACAAATACTTCAATTTGTCTGAGAAGAGATGGATTGTGTTTGAAAAATTGGATAGTTCTTTATTGTGTATAAATATTCTATTGGTGTGTTCACTATCTGAAATTCACTTTGAAATACTGTATTCTGAGCAAGTGTTAGAGAATACACCTTGACAGTGAAATGTGAGCTTGTAAATGTCAGCAGCTCTATTTTAAACTATTTCTTATTCTCCTAATCTATGTTCATGCTTTGAACACAGATAGATAATGTTACTATTCATAATAAAATACTCAATATCACTTCACTACTCTTCCTGCCCTAATAATTACTTGCTCCACAGATCAAATATCAAATTGTAATGACATAGTTACAGCAATGTGAATGTTAAGGTATTTCAGCTCTAGTTCAAATAGGAAAGTAAATTTCAAAGTCAGCAGGGACAATAGCTGTCTGGTGTTTTCTTCTAATTTAAACTGTGGAAACTCACTGGTAAAAACCTTAGTGGATGCTATCTACCATAGTGCAAAGTGGAAGACAGATTTAAAATTCCAACTCAAGATTATTTTGACCAATCTGGGTTAATGTTAACCACTACAATTCTGGATAGAACTCCGAGGCATCAAACATTCCTATATGTACTCATCTTGATGTTGCACTTCCCTACATATATGAAAAATATTCAGCTACAGCTCCACAATATTAAACATAGAATCATAGAACCATAGGATGTCTTATTGCTCTCACGTACCTTATGGAGGACAAGCTTAGACTGAGTCTAAATAAGATCTCCAGAAGCATTTGTCTCCATTAATTTCAACAAAAAGGACTATTGTTCTTCCAGCTGGGGTCCTGTAACAAATTAAAAAATAAAAAAAAGCAAAAAACAAAACAAACAAACAACTCACAATGTATGAGAATCTGATGTGCTAAAAGTAGTACGATGACTTCTTACTCTGAGAAAAAAGAACAGAACAGAATTGTTAATTTGAAAGAAACCAAATGATCAAGTACAACAGCCTGATCAGTTCTGTTGAGGAGTCCAGAAATGCACATAGTATTCAAAATGATGCTGCATGGCTGGGAGATATACAGGAAAAAATCACCTTTCCTTACTGGCTGTGATATTTTTAACCAAAAATGAGGTTTGCCTTCTTGGCTGCTAGGACATTCTGCTATCTCCTGCTGAGCCTATGGCTGACCCCCGGATCAGAGCTGCTCTTTAGCCACTCATCTCCCAGTCTGTTCTTGTTTTCAGCATTACACTGTCCCACATGCAGAATCCAGCATTTACCTTTCTTGAATTTCAGGCCACTCCAGATTGTTCAGTGTACCAATATATCTAGATCCCTCTGCAAGGCCTTTCCTTCTTCCAGAAAGGAAACAGTGGTTTAATATCATCAGTAAATTTCCCAAGAATGAATAAAAGCCATAGTATTAACTGAGTCCTGAGAACACTTAGTGGCTGGCTGCCAGTTGGATGTAGCACTATTTATTACAACTCTAGTGAGCTCTAATGTTCAACAAATTCACCATGAGCCTACCCAACTCACAGTTGAACAATTTGTCCAGAACAGTTCTGTGAAGGACAGTATTTAATGACTTAGTAAAATTCAGAAAGATTACATCCACTTCATCCACCAAGTGTGTGACTTTATTGTAGAAGAATATAAAAATACTAGGTCAGAGTTCTCCTACCTACAGAATAGCTGATCTAAGCCATCAGCCTGAGCAAGTGGTTGATAGCAGACACTACAATGATACTACTTTACTATCTATCTTCTTAATCGTCACTCAGAGGCTCTCTACCATATCATCCTTAGCTGCAGGAGCTGTATAGTCTAATCTCTCAATTACATACAGTGCAGCATTCTCCATCTCCACCTCCTTTGCCTTGCCTATCCTTTCTGAACAGCCCTGTATCCCAGCACTCCAGTTCTGGGTCTCATCCCACCAACGCTCACTAATACCACTGGTATCATTACTTTGGGAAAGGAATGAAAGCAGTGAAGTTTCCATCTGAGTTGTTCCTCATTCTGTGTGCACTGGTATGCAAGAATTTCAGATGTGCTTCTCAAACCTAAGTAAGTTCTCCTTGGTGCAGTGTAGATGCTCCCATTAGCCTTGCTGCTGTCAGACAGTGCTGTATCATCTCTTGAGTTGATCTCAGCATTCCTAACAGTATTCCATGGGGGAATGAGGAAAACACTATCTGTGCTTCTCAATCCTTTTGTCTCCTTCCCAGAGCCTGAAATCTCTTCTTCCACTCCTCAGCATCCCTTAAGTTTCTGCCTTCATCCTCATGAGATCAAATACCATGATTCCCTCATTAGTGACCATACTAGATTGATTTTAGCATAACAGAAAGATCAGAGCATGGCTCCATGGATCTGTCACTTCCTTGGACTCCCAGATGCTTCTCATTCTCTCCATTCAGTGATTTGATCCCATTGATCCCAGTGAATAGTAACCAATATTACTGTATGTGATTAATATCTTGAACTCTGTGAGAATGATAACATGATAAATCAAGAGAAAACATAAGGCTTATTTTTAGGTAACTAACTATTGTAATCAAATGAGGGTATCACTGCTGTGAATGGAATGTAAAAGACAACTATACAACCACTCTGTCATAACTTAGTCAAACACGGTTCAATTTGAAGTATATTCCTATCTGTCAAAACTACTAGTTGAAGTTAAACCCAATTTACAGAAACTTTCAAATTTAATAGAAAAAAATGAAGAAAAACTATAACTAAATAATTTGATAGTCTCAAAAATATGTCTTTCAGTGTTTTTCACCAAAATTCAGATAAGTAATTTTTTCTTATAATACAATGTGAATGTGCATTATACCATACAGAGAACACATGAGGGGAATGCTTTTCTAGTACACCTAAACACAAGATTGCTGAGATAAGAAGAAAAAAGTGTGTATGTGTTTGTGTAAATGTCTTTGTTTTCATTAGGAGAAAATGGAGTGGATAGGAAGGGATAAAATGTATTTTGGTCCTTTTTTTATGTTTTCTCATGAACAATATACTGTTTAGAGGTCAAGACAATTTCAAAAGGTGTTTTCTTTTTCTGCGAGCAAAGAACAAATATATTGTTTTTGGTGCCTTTTCTCCCTGTAATGTTTCTATGAGAAGAAGAGAAAGAAGAATTTGATCAATTTTCTTCCAGCAGAATAGCTTACAGGAATGAGGGGGCAAACTTTGAAAAGTTGTGTGCATGGCTAGGCTTACATTGTGAGACTCAGGAATTATAGAGTAACTCAGTAATTTCAATCATGAGGGACTTCTGAAGGTCATCTGGCTAAATTCCTCTTTACCTGGATTTGAATTTAAAATTAGAGCATGTTGTTAAACGTCAAGTTCTGAATATCTTCAAGAGTGGAAATTTCTCAGACTTTCTCAGTGACCTGTTCCTGATTTTGGTGCCTCTTAATGTAATTCCTTTATTTTTTTCCCAATATGTAACTTGTTGCAGTTTTGTCTGCTGCTTCTTGTCTTTTTTCTATACACCTTTGAAGACAGATTCTGTTTTTTCTCTAACTGGTTTTTAATCATTGAAGTCATTAATTGATTCTCCAATAGCTGTTTCTTCTGTCTTCATATGTCATATGCTTCACAACCCTAATTGTATTGGTATCTCTTTGTTGGATTCATAATTCTAGATGTGTTCTCAGAAGCGTCAAACAGGGAAAAATGATCACTTCTTTGTTTTACTGGCAATCACCTTACCAAAGCATTCCAGTTTGTTCTTGACCCTTTTTTATTACAGCATACTGTTTCCTCATGTCCAGCTTGTCTGTCACAACCTTTAAAAATGTTTTCTGGGATGAGGTGCCCAGCTTATACTCACTTATTCACATTCTGTACCAAAGGACTTAGCAATTATCTTTTATAGAATCACAGAATCTTTTGCATTGGAAAGACAATAGGAAACCACTTTTTATTTATTTATTTAGTTTTTCTTTTCTTCATTCATTAACGTGTAGAAATGAAAAAACTCCAAGATTTTCTTGTCACACAGTGATGTCTGGTGAGGTTTATAAGATCATAAATCTTCCATCTGCTGTATATAAAAGGGCTGCTACCTTATGATTTCTGCTAAAGATTATCCAAATATTTCTATAAGAATAGATAAAATATGTGGATTGAATATGCTAGGAGAAGAACAGAAATACCATTTTTACAGATAAATACTGCTAAAAGTTTAATTGAATATACATTCCTTCAGGTGGGTCATTGCTGGGAATCAGGGAACATTTTATGAGGACATAAAAAATACCTTGTTCTTAATTTACACATTATATTATTGAGTTTAGTAATCGATTGTCTATTTTTAATTAGCTCTCTGTACCTACAGAATCACAGAAGAATTTGGATGATTAATGGAGTCAAAATGAAATTTAATCACTTACAACAAACATACCTGAGAATTTGCCCCTGTTCTGTAAATTAATTCAAGTTTGTTGTCACTATTCTCATATAGGAAGTGCCTATTGAATTCAGTTGACTAATTCCAGATTTTTTTCCTTCAGTGTTTTCATGTACCTAGAAAAAAATAAGTATGATTGTTCATTAATCTTGCAGGTTTATTACACAATAAAGGGATAACAAGACTCAATAATCTTGGGAAAAAAAAAAGAAATATTATTTTAAATGAAACATTATTTGAAACAGTTGTATTTAGACAAAGTTGAACAGCAGAAGGAAACACATTTTCTTGTTGCTTTATATTGTAAGCATATCTATACATCTGACATTACATTATTTAAATTAACATCTCTGAGGCTGTAAGAAGGAGGTGTACTTGAAATAAAATTGTAGGGGGTAAGTTTTAATGATTTTAATTGACTCTCCAGAGAATTGAGTGAAGGTCAGAGTTAAAAGCTAATGGCATTCTCAGAAAACTTTATTACATAAATGAAATTTCACTGTTTTCTAGAGAATATTGTAGTTTGTGAATTACAGTTTGTATGGAAAAATATGGTGGTGTGAAGTTTCATTACATAATGTTAGAGGTATCTGAACTTGATCTTCTGTATCTCAGATTTCTTACATTATACACGTATGTTGTTCAATAAGCTGGCATAGTACAGCTAGCATAGTTTTGTTTGCTTTTTTGTTTGTTTTCTGTCTTCCTCAAGCAGAGCAATCTATTTTGCTCCATTTTTTCCACGGTTTAAATGCCTTTTAATGGATAGCATCCTATTTATCTTTAGATGATCTTGTTTTACAATATGTCTATTTATCTTAAGTCAATTAGTGTTTTTTCCTACAAAATGTTAGTTTGTCCTATGTTAATTCTATCATCTTCTCTGTAGAACATTATAACATAACCCCATGTATAAAATATCAGTAATCTTCAAACATGAGTGTAACTTAGGAATTAAACCTTAGAATTTCACTTTTGGTGATTCAAAGTCTGAGGATTTTTACACACTAAGGCCAGCTACTGGAAGAAAAGCACTCATGTAAACCTAGTTGATTTTTAAATGAACACACACATACAAATACATATATAATTCTAGCCTAAAGTAATACACAAACATCTATGAGAAGCACAAATTAAGAAAGTGATATATATTGATGATCCACCCGTTACATGAGAGCTCTTTATATAAATGCATCTGAAACTTTCAAGCAGAAATTCAGATGGAAATACAATTCAGGCTGCCTCCCTAGTATACTGGATCAATAGTCAATATTTCAGGAGTTAGCAAAAGGTAATTAGTTTGGAAGTTGAAATTGTAGACTTTACAAATACTCTGCTTTTCAGAGGTTTTCCTGAACTATTTAGTTTTGAGCCCTGGTATCTCTTATAAATTCTGAATATGACAAGTAATTTACAGCTATAAAGAAATATTAATACTGTGCATTTATTTTTTCTATCTATGGAAACTGAAAGAAGAATTAAATACTTAGCAGTACTGAAAATGTTGAAGCATGTATTACCTGAAATCAACAGGATGTTCTTAAGTGTGCTGGAAAAAGTGTGAGGTGGTTTATCAAACCTTTCTACAGAAGTAAGTCCTCTGTACCTTGTACACAATCTTATAAATATCTCTGTATGAATCACAATTTATTCCTGATTAATTTCAATGGATAATTCTCTTTTTATTTAGAAATTGTAAGATTGGCTGACTGTAATTCAAAAAATAGGTCTTTCAATATCTATACTTTCAATATGTCAACAATGTTCTGCAACAATAACCACGTGTTTCTAAACTCCTGTTTAACACAGGACACTGAGACAGATTTGTCCAATAACACAGGACCTTTTATTTGTAATCTAGGAAAATGTCATGGTGTGCTTTCAAAGTTAGAGTAATAATCTGGTATATGGGTTCAGGGACTGCATTTTTGAACATTCACATTTCAGTGTGAGCTGCTGACAAGCTGAAATAAGAAAAATATGAAAAAGGCCATCAGTATAAAGGGAATATAAAATATCTTTAAAAGTAACCTTAAACTGATTGATTGAAACTGTTCACAACTATCTCATATTTTATAATGGCCTAAGTAAAGTTGGCTAACCCAATTTTTTCAGTGTCAGATTTGCCACAGCACACAGGTAATCTGTGCAATCATGCAGATTTGTGATCCAAGAAAAGTAGAAGTTCAACAGGGGGGAAATAATTAAGAGAGAAGGACCAAAAGAAATAGCAGTTTCACACAGATAACAAGAACCAGTTTGTGGTAAGTATTTTTAGTAGAGATATCTTCATATTCTCAGAACTATCATCTCTTTATAGTGTGCATTTTATTAGGCTTCATAAAGTAATAGATGCTGTTTTCCCATTAGACCAGAAACTCAACCTAATGAAAGAACAGAGTTCATTTTTACTCTTGTGATATTACTGACTTAAGGATACTATGGTATTTTGCTTCAGTTCACTATGCAGTGTAAAGTAACTGGCTAAGCACCAGATCAAAGAATTAGAGTACTCTTCGAAGTGCTGGGGGGTACAACCTGACTTTCAGAGGTATTAAAGGAAAAGGAAGGGAAAGGCAAAGAAGTACTTGATGGGATGAGCTGATTAAGGTTGTAGTATGGTAGCAAAGTCCAAAAGCAAACAACCAACATTCATTATAACTTCCAGTAGTAGTAGGTTTTGGTTATTTTTTTCTTGTTTGTTTCATGTGGATTCCAAGCAACAGGTCAGTTCCTAGAAGGCTTGCGAAAACGACCTTGTAATTGTGATTTCAGTACTGGTGGTAGTCTTTCCGAAATTCTTTCAAATTCTTAAAATAATATGTTGTTAGACAGTGCCTACTCAAGGACAGCAAATCAGCTGGCAGCTTGTGGTTTTTAAATATTCAGACAATTAATCTTTCTCTGTAGTTTTACCATAGCAAATTAGCTATAACAGCAATACAAAGTCTGACTATATTGGCACTGTTTGCCAGTATGGGTGTCTCCTTATGTAATTGTTACATCCATTAGCAAATTCTGAAGTCTAACTTCCTTGAAATTCGAGTTTTCATTGAGAGCATGTAGTTTAAAAAATCACATAAGAAAAAATTATGTGTTTAGGCAAAAGAAGAAAATCATGCTATCTTATGTGTATATTAAGACAGTAACTTAGTAACTTCAACTAAAATATAAAACAGTTTGTATGAATTACTAGTAAAAGCAAATCGCAATTGAGTTGTTTTCCTCAGGGAAAAAATTACCTCAGGATTTGAGCAGATGAAATCACTCTGAAATTACAGTGATACTGTATACAACAGTAATTCAAGTGTATTAGGATTATTAAAAAAGGGAAGGGAAGGGAAGGGAAGGGAAGGGAAGGGAAGGGAAGGGAAGGGAAGGGAAGGGAAGGGAAGGGAAGGGAAGGGAAGGGAAGGGAAGGGAAGGGAAGGGAAGGGAAGGGAAGGGAAGGGAAGGGAAGGGAAGGGAAGGGAAGGGAAGGGAAGGGAAGGGAAGGGAAGGGAAGGGAAGGGAAGGGAAGGGAAGGGAAGGGAAGGGAAGGGAAGGAGAGGAAAGGAGAGGAAAGGAGAGGAAAGGAGAGGAAAGGAGAGGAAAGGAGAGGAAAGGAGAGGAAAGGAGAGGAAAGGAGAGGAAAGGAGAGGAAAGGAGAGGAAAGGAGAGGAAAGGAGAGGAAAGGAGAGGAAAGGAGAGGAAAGGAGAGGAAAGGAGAGGAAAGGAGAGGAAAGGAGAGGAAAGGAGAGGAAAGGAGAGGAAAGGAGAGGAAAGGAGAGGAAAGGAGAGGAAAGGAGAGGAAAGGAGAGGAAAGGAGAGGAAAGGAGAGGAAAGGAGAGGAAAGGAGAGGAAAGGAGAGGAAAGGAGAGGAAAGGAGAGGAAAGGAGAGGAAAGGAGAGGAAAGGAAGAAGGAAAGGAAAGGAAAGGAAAGGAAAGGAAAGGAAAGGAAAGGAAAGGAGAGGAAAGGAAAGGAAAGGAAAGGAAAGGAAAGGAAAGGAAAGGAAAGGAAAGGAAAGGAAAGGAAAAAGGTATTTGTAGATATTTACAACTCCCATGAAAAGAGAAAAATCACTCCTTATTTATTATTTTCTCAGGACATCCAATCTCTGGATCAATTTACATAAACATTTTGCTTTTGATTATTTTCTTACACAAATACAGAGAAGATTTCAATTCATTTTCTTACAAGTCAATCTGCTTACTGACACTTACCCACTTTCAACAGATTTCTGACTATCATGGTTTTATGATTTTTGTTATTGGTGATATACATCATAACGTCATGGGAGGCACTCAGAGCTAAAGAGTTAACACTCCAAGTCCATGGACTACCAAATTCCCAGGTACTTGGTTCACAGAAGAGAGGAACTACACACCCCATAGGACTATGCGTTCCCATTTTCCACTCAGAGGGAAAGATAAAACTGCACACAAGCCCCGATACTTTACCTTTTGCTGGTCATGTCAGCAGTTTCCTAGCCATCTCACCTTCAGGTTTAGAGTAAGGCCTTTGGTTTCAGACACACACTCTCTCTCACTTCATTTGATTTATTATATTCCATTCCAACTATATTGTATTATACTGTGTTCTTTTTGCATTCCAATATATTATTTAGTAGATTAGTTTTCCTATTCAGATCATTAACACTCTTTGGTTTTAAGGCCTATTTTCCTACCCTTGCTCTTTTCCCCATCCCCCTTTAACAGGGTATGGGCCCATGGGTCCCCTGCCCTATTAGTCATGGAAATGGGCTGAATCAGCCCATAAATCGACACTAACACTGACATACAAGCATTATTACTTAGTTTTGTTTTCAATCTATGAGCTAATACTTCGACATGAAAAAAAAGGCATTTTCTTCTTATGCTAGGCAGTCAATCACAGTTCTTTATTTCCATTTAAGCTGTAGTTTATTTAAATACAAGGATGGTATACAATGACTACAGAATTCATGCTACTAATCTGTATCATCTCCAGTTACTTGTCATAAGAACAAAATGGAATAGACACCACTGGGAGAGTAATTTATGGGAACACTTAAATGAAATAAAGGACTAAAGTATGGTGGGGTTTTTTGGAGTCCTAGTGACATTGTTAGTCTCATCTTTCATTAGAACCAGGTCATTCTAGAACAAATTTATCTGGAACATTCAAAAACAGTCAGGGAAGACTGTATTGGGTGTAGGTGACAATGTTTTTATAGGTGGGATGGGGGAGGTTCTGCAAGTATCAGTTCTATTAGGAAAAGCCAGGGGCTCCTAGTGGAAAATTGAGACAACATTTAGACAAGCAAAGTAAACAAGGCTAGTAAAGTTCCCTGGCACTGGTGCTAACTTACACCATGTATTTTATAGCTCGCAAATTCTCTGTTGGTCATGGTCCCAGAGAAACTACAACTCCAAAACCGTGATAAGGAAATACAGCAGGCTAACGTTGGCTGGAATATGCAAAAACCCTGCTTAGAAATGATTTGTGAGCACAGAGAATTTCTTTCCAGTGCCTGAGATTGTTCCTAAACATACCTGAATTTACTTGTATAAACACAATCTGAAGATATGGGCAGTGTAAAGCTTACTGTAGTGGTAGTGGAGGACTGTAGAGGGTCTAGGAAAACAAACTAAATTGTACCTTCAAACTACCTGATGTAATATGTGATGTAGTGAGCCAGAACAATGACAAATGCTGTGTAAACAAATATCAGTGTTGCTAATAGGTGATCCTTTCCTTGTTTTATTTGGAACCAGAAGCTGTAATGTTGTAGAAAAAAATCTAACAAAACAAAACAAAACAATACCAATTGTTAAGCAGTGGTGAAGATTGGCATAAAGAATGATGTAAACACCCCAGTAGCTGGTGGAAGATTAAAATGAGCTATTTATACTTCTCAGTGAAACAGGTTAATTCTCAGGTTAGTATAAGTAATATGACTTCCATGAGTTTTAGCAAAAATATCTTCTAAGAAGTGGTTAACCAAGTTTGTCGACCACATCAACAACTCAAGATCAGATCTCATCCTTGAATAATAAAGAATAAATTAGAGTTACCATTACAAATTTCATATTGTCTGGGACTGATGAGTTTCAGCTCACACTACTTAGACTACCTGATGTAATCTTAGAACCTTTTGTTTTGTTTTGTTTTGTTTTGTTTTGTTTTGTTTTGTTTTGTTTGAGAAGTATTTCTGTAAACACGTGAAGTTCTATCAAAAAACTGGAGGGAACTTGCTTTGGTCTCCTCTTCAAAAAATGAAGGTAAGTAACTATAGAACTGTCACCTTAACTTTGACATCCAGAACAAACACTGAAATAAATATTTGGAGATACCTATAAGAAAACAAAGAGTTGTATTACAACCAGCATTAATTTATTTAGAATGTCTATTTCTATTCATAAAATGATAGAGGATTTATAAGCAAAGGAGCAAGAAAGGTATCATGTATCTTCATTTTAGTAAAATCCAAATCAAACGGGTCAAGGTCATGAAAAATGCAGGCATAATAAGGGGACATGTAACCAAAAGATAGAAGCTAGAAGATATATAGCATAATCTCTTATTTGCACAGTTCTGCTGAAATTTCATTAGCAATACTACTTAAGATTTTGGGCACTGTATTTCCAGAAATATTCAGGTAATTCTTGGGAACGGCAAGGAAATAGTTAAGAGACTAATTAAATTTCAATTTTTAATTGATAGGGTAAAATGAGTAAGTTAGTAGGTACAGTTTAAAAAATGACAAAAATAAGTCTGAGGAGTGAATATAGGAACAACTTTCATATGCATGAAAAGCATTTCTTAGAGAGAACGCTATTTTTCCACTATTTTTTCCAAGCCACGCAGACCAAAAAGAATGGAGTTGAACTGAATAAAAGAGAGAAAATGAGATAGCAGGAAAAAAACTTAAAAGCTAAAGCCTGGGATCTGCAGTGATTTAGGAACCTTAATCATTAAAACTCCTTAACTGGAGGGTAGACAAAGATATGTCAGTAATGACTACATCTACTTTTTGGACTAGCTTTTCTTTCTAAAATTACCATTTTATGAAGTACAGTGACCTTTCACAAAATGGCCTTTCAGCTTATACTTCCATGAATATGCATAGGAAGCTTAAACCTGACTTTGTGGTACTCTTTTTTTGTCTGTGATGATTTTATTCCATTTATCTCACCTCTTGGCATGCTGTGATGTCCTTTAATAAAAATAAAATATTCTGAAGACCAATCTGAACCTTTGTTTGCTTTTTTAGCAAAAGAAAAACCTGATCAAATGTAACGTTGAATAACTAGTGAGAGTTCACTGTTATAAGATTTCCTAAGATATTAAGAGAAAAAGTAATGGAATAGAACAGTTTGAATTAGTTGTTGTGAACTGACATAGATTATTCAATTTGTGGACTGCTTAGGAACATTTAATTTTTATTTCAAATACATTTATTTTGTAATTATTATATTTATATATTGGGGATATATTTTCAGATTGTTCTTTTGCATTGTAAATTCACGTTTCTCATTAGCAGTATGGTCTTTCCCTAAGTAGGAAAATAGAAAATGTCAAATCCAATGGCTGTAGCTCCCAGCCTTCAACTAACAAATTTATTTTCCATTACTTCTTTCCTCTCTTTATTGAATTCATGTTGGAGATGCCAACTGCACAAGGCTACAAGAGTTGGTATCTGCGAAGAACTGCAGCTTCTGAGGAACTTGAAAGTAGTTGCAATGCTAAATAGCAGCCAAAGTTCGTAGTGACACTGAACACACAGAAATGAGGATGGAGTGGTGAGTGAGGGGAGAAAAATCTTCATAGGCTTCCAAGAAATCAGTTTTCATGACTGTCAGCTAAAGAATTGCTAATATCTATTTTCAGGCAAACTCTGTCTTATTGAAATTGATAAAATAGATTTTTGTTAGTTCTGTGAAAAATTAATATCCTATAATTTCTTAGCTCATCAGAACAGCTCTCATGTTTCTCAACTAGATCCCATTTTGTCATGAATAAGTGGCTTTTTCTCTAACATAGGAATATATGTATTAATGAATCTATATGACTACATGAATTAGCAAGTGTACCTCATATTCACAGAATCACAGAATCATAGGACTGTAGAGGTTGGAAGGGACCTCTAGAGACTATCTAGTTAACCCCCCTGCAAAAGCAGGCTTCACGAATGGAAGAATTAGAACACCTTCAGTGGAAAATACTTTGGAGTAGATTACTATATTTAGCAGATGGTTTCAACCAAACCCAAGAACTTCTCACTTTTCTTCGTAACACACTAAAACATAATAATGATGAAAGTGTTATTTCATCTGTAGTCTCCATAACTTAACTGATGTAAGATGGTGGAAGTACAGCTGAATGAAAGCTTGAACAAGTAGTTTAACTATGTTCAATATCTGAGCAGTAAGCTCAGGCAAAATTTTTATAACACAGCAACATATGCTTATGGCATTGAGTTTTGCTCCTACCACATTTTCTGACAGATAAATTTGGAGTTCGCTTTTTTTTCCCTTTATTCCAGCATATTTTGTTGTGGTTTCTTGTTTTATTTATTTATTTGTTTGTTTGTTTCTTATTTATTTAGAAGCACTTTCTATTTTGTTATTGTTCTGTTTGTTTGTCTGAAAGTTGTTTCCATTTTTTTATTTTTATTATTTTTATTTTTAGCTTTATTGTTTTTTTAAAAGGCTCATATATTTATTATTATTATTGTTCATACACTCCTACTTGAAGATCAAAAGGATTTTTCATGATTCTGATCTATATGTCCTGACTCATAAGCTCATGAGTACAAGTCATCCTTTGCTACAACTGTTGAAATTAGTTCTACAGCTTTCTTGAAATGAATTCTCATGCAAAATATAGAATGGGACTATCTACTGAATTGGCCAACTTATGTTTTTTTTTTTTTTCCCATCACTTGTCTTTATAATTATTTGGTTTCTGAACCTAGTATAGTTTTGCTGCCTGCATTTTTCATAGCTATAGAACATTACATTCTAAAGAATAATAGTTAAGGGTAATAAACATAAATAAATTAATAAGCTTTCTGTCCTACTTAAGTTTGTAGTTATTCCACTAACTCTTACAAAAGAATCTTGCAGTTTGAGCGTAAGCATTGCAAATAAAAAAAATGAGTTCACCTTTAAATATTGTCAATAGTTTCTGCTTTCTGCTTCAATGAAAAATTCTGAAAGAAACTTACTTTACAAATTGCTGTTGAGTGTTACACAAGGTAATGTGTCTGTTAGCAAACCAAAGAGATACAAATGCTGAGAGCATTAAATTACTGAAAATGATGAAATCTAATTATTTAAAAATTATTTAGAAATTATTATAAATGATGAAATCTAATTGTTGAAAATTATGAAATCTTTTGCCCAGATGGACTGAGAGTAAATGAACTTTTTAATGCCATAAATATCACTGTTGGAGACACAGCAACAAAATTATCCATCATGAAGTGTTTAGATAGATCTGAATCTGTTACGTTTGCAACCATGTGTAATTTTATCTTTGTCACCCAAACATTCAAAAATTATGCAGTATTCTTATTTATGTAGAGATATTTTTAGTTATGCAATGGACTATTTAAAATTCATCAGTAGAAAATTGTAATAGTACACAAAGACCTAATTAATTATGTAATTTACTTAAAATGATGCTCTGAATACTTGTTTTTTGGCATGCATGTGGGGGCAACATACAGGCTTTCAGGACACTGAATTTTCCTTTCAGAATCTTCACTATTGAGATGCTCTATATCTAAAGAACAGCTCTTCTGCAATAGAGCGATAGAAGCAGTCTACAGAAGGGCAAAAATTTCTATTAAATATTGAATGAATCTTATGATGATGAATTTGAACAAAAATGGCATAGTATTCATTTTAATTATTTTTCTTACTTCAAGTAACTTCAATTGCTATTTAAAAAAATATATAAGAAATAATCAGAAGTGAAGTGAATGGTATTGTTCTTAATGGAAAATATATTTTCAAAACCATATGTAGTGAGTAATAACTTCAGCAGCCAATACTGTTTCACAGTGTAGCAAACAAATTGTGAGGAAAAACATTCAAGTAAAGTAAAATTCAATATACTGATGCCATAGAGTGGTACATGTAATGTCACAGCAGATATAATTTAATTAGTTTTAAAATAACATACAACACATACTGTGCTTAACTTAGTTTGCCCTACAGCATTATTTTTATGTCAGAAATATTGGCCCATTATAATCATTTTAATTTTATATTATAGGAGATGCATCACAGGATGAATTGGAGTCAGGATTATATATATATATATATATATATTTATTTATATAAATATATATAAAAATTATAAATATTATATATATTTATAAATATATATATATTTATTTTTATAAATATATATATATATATATATATATAT
The DNA here is from genome assembly GCF_038088225.1 of Cyrtonyx montezumae. Classification (NCBI taxonomy): domain Eukaryota; kingdom Metazoa; phylum Chordata; class Aves; order Galliformes; family Odontophoridae; genus Cyrtonyx; species Cyrtonyx montezumae. Next base: position 8,995,211 of record NW_027072034.1, on the reverse strand, counting down.
ATATATATATATATATATATATATATATATATATATATTTATATATTTTTCCATGAGGAAAATGCAAGGACATTTATATTTTCAGAATGTTGATGAAAATCAAATTTCATTAATTTGCTTATTTTATTTGTAATAATGTAAACTCGGCAGAAGGAAGACTGGTCTCACTGTAGATTTCACTTTAATTCTTGCCAAATTCTATTATCTAGAAGAAAATATGAAATTTGCATGTAAGTCTTGAAAAAATGAAAACAAAACAAAACAATGTTTTCATTGTTACTAATTCTTTATTTCACTGTATTTGTTTCCTGAAAAAAGTCCAGCAGAGGGCCACAAGGATGATAAAGGGTCTGAAGCACCTCTCTTGTGAGGAAAGGCTGAGAAACCTGGGTCTGTTCAGTCTTGAGAAAAGGAAGACTCAGGGGATCTGACCATGTCTATAAATATTTATGGTGTGGGAGGCAAAGGGACATGGTCAAACTCTTTTCAGTGGTGCATAGGACAAGGGGAAATGTCCACAAACTGAAGCATAGGAAGTTCTGCACAAATGTGCATTAAGAACCTCTTCACAGTAAGGGTGATGGAGCACTGGCACAGGCTGCCTAGAGAGATTGTGGAGTCTCCTTCTCTAGGGACATTCAAGACCCACCTGGACTGTGCAACATGGTCTAGGGAGCTGCTTTGGCAGGTGATTGGACTAGAAGATCTCTAGCAGTCCCTTCCAACCCCTACAATTCTGTCATTCTGTGATTCTCTATTGGTGAACTGAAGTGGGATTGAATACATGCTTTATGTTCAGCACATAAACATACACAAAGACCATTCTGCACTTATCAGATATCTTATTTTTAAATGCAGATATTTTGTATAGTTCATAATTTTAAGGCTTAAGTATTCCCATTTCTCTATCTTGTTTAAGTTGTTCAAACAAACTGTGACGTAATTATTACATCTTCCTTGTGTTTTATGGATAGGACTTATATAGGTAGATGCTTCTTGTAATCACTCATAATCATTTATTTCTGAAAAAGCAATTATAAATTCCCTATCCATAGTGAACAT